>NC_092789.1:32293672-32321538 GCF_047496795.1 Chiloscyllium punctatum | reverse complement strand
GGAACCAGCGGTTAGATACAGAGTACAGCTCCCTCTACTCCGTCCCCCCACTCCCAGGGACAGGGGGTTAGATACAGAGTAAAGCTTCATCTACACTGTGTCCTCACTCCCAGGGACAGGGGGTTAGATACAGAGTAAAGCTCCCCCTACACCGTCCCCACTCCCAGGGACAGGGGGTTAGATACAGAGTAAAGCTCCCTCTACACCATCCCCCACTCCCAGGGACAGAGGGTTAGATACAGAGTAAAGCTTTCTCTACACCGTCCTCCCACTCCCAGGGACAGGGGGTTAGATACAGAGTAAAGCTCCCTCTACACTGACCCCCCCTCCCCATCCCCCACTCCCAGGGACAGGAGATTATATACAGAGTACAGCTCCCTCTACACTGTCCCCTCACTCCCAGGGACAGGGGGTAAGATACAGAGTAAAGCTTCCTCTACACTGTCTCCTCACTCCCAGGGACAGGGGGATAGATACAGAGTTAAGCTTCCTCTACATTGTCTCCCCACTCCCAGGGACAGGGGGATAGCTACAGAGTACAGCTCCCTCTACACCGTCCCCCCCACTCCCAGGGATGGGGGGTTAGATACAGAGTAAAGCTCCCTCTACACCGTCATCCACTCCCAGAGACGGGGGGTTAGATACAGAGTAAAGCTCTCTCTACACCGTCCCCCCAATCCCAGGGACAGGGGGTTAGATACAGAGTAAAGCTCCCTCTACACCGTCCCCCACTCCCAGGGACGGGGGGTTAGATACAGAGTAAAGCTCCCTCTACACCGTCCCCCCACTCCCAGGGACGGGGGGGTTAGATACAGAGTAAAGCTCCCTCTACACCGTCCCCCCACTCCCAGGGACAGGGGGTTAGATACAGAGTAAAGCTCTCTCTACACCGTCCCCCCACTCCCAAGGACAGGGGGTTAGATACAGAGTAAAGCTCCTCTACACCGTCCCCCACTCCCAGGGACAGGGGGTTAGATACAGAGTAAAGCTCCCTCTACACCGTCCCCCACTCCCAGGGACAGGGGGGTTAGATACAGAGTAAAGCTCCTCTACACCGTCCCCCACTCCCAGGGACAGGGGTGTTAGATACAGAGTAAAGCTCTCTCTACACCATCCCCCCACTCCCAGGGACAGGGGGTTAGATACAGAGTAAAGCTCCCTCTACACCGTCCCCCACTCCCAGGGATGGGGGGTTAGATACAGAGTAAAGCTCCCTCTACACTGTCATCCACTCCCAGAGACGGGGGGTTAGATACAGAGTAAAGCTCCCTCTACACCGTCCCCCCACTCCCAGGGACAGGGGGTTAGACACAGGGTACAGCTCCCTCTACACCGTCCCCCCCACTCCCAGGGACAGGGGGTGAGATACAGAGTAAAGCTACCTCTACACCGTCCCCCCACTCCCAGGGACGGGGGGGTTAGATACAGAGTAAAGCTCCCTCTACACCGTCCCCCACTCCCAGGGACAGGGGGTTAGATACAGAGTAAAGCTCCCTCTACATCGTCCCCCACTCCCAGGGACAGGGGGTTAGATACAGAGTAAAGCTCCCTCTACACCGTCCCCCACTCCCAGGGACAGGGGGTTAGATACAGAGTAAAGCTCCCTCTACACCGTCCCCCACTCCCAGGGATGGGGGGTTAGATACAGAGTAAAGCTCCCTCTACACTGTCATCCACTCCCAGAGACGGGGGGTTAGATACAGAGTAAAGCTCCCTCTACACCGTCCCCCCACTCCCAGGGACAGGGGGTGAGATACAGAGTAAAGCTACCTCTACACCGTCCCCCCACTCCCAGGGACGGGGGGGTTAGATACAGAGTAAAGCTCCCTCTACACCGTCCCCCACTCCCAGGGACAGGGGGTTAGATACAGAGTAAAGCTCCCTCTACATCGTCCCCCACTCCCAGGGACAGGGGGGTTAGATACAGAGTAAAGCTCCTCTACACCGTCCCCCACTCCCAGGGACAGGGGTGTTAGATACAGAGTAAAGCTCCCTCTACACCGTCCCCCACTCCCAGGGACAGGGGGGTTAGATACAGAGTAAAGCTCCTCTACACCGTCCCCCACTCCCAGGGACAGGGGTGTTAGATACAGAGTAAAGCTCCCTCTACACCGTCCCCCCACTCCCAGGGACAGGGGGTGAGATACAGAGTAAAGCTACCTCTACACCGTCCCCCACTCCCAGGGACAGGGGGGTGTTAGATACAGAGTAAAGCTCTCTCTACACCGTCCGCCCACTCCCAGGGACAGGGGGGTTAGATACAGAGTACAGCTCCCTCTACACTGTCCCCCCACTCCCAGGGACAGGGGGTTAGATACAGAGTAAAGCTCCCTCTACACCGTCCCTATCTCTCTGTCTCTCTGTCTCTCTGTGTCTCTCTCTCTCTCTCACACACACACACGTTCCTTTTCTCTGTCTCTTTGCTGCTCTCTTTTTCTCTTCTCTTTCCCTCCCTCTATCTCTCTCTCTCTCTCTCTATACCTCTATCTGTCTCTCTCTCTCTCTATACCTCTATCTCTCTCTCTCTCTCTCTATACCTCTATCTATCTCTATCTCTCTCTATACCTCTATCTCTCTCTCTCTCTCTATACCTCTATCTGTCTCTCTCTCTCTCTATACCTCTATCTCTCTCTCTCTCTCTCTATACCTCTATCTATCTCTATCTCTCTCTATACCTCTATCTCTCTCTCTCTCTCTATACCTCTATCTCTCTCTCTCTCTCTATACCTCTATCTCTATCTCTCTCTATACCTCTATCTCTATCTCTCTCTCTATACCTCTATCTCTCTCTCTCTCTCTATACCTCTATCTCTATCTCTCTCTATACCTCTATCTCTCTCTCTCTCTCTATACCTCTATCTCTCTCTCTCTCTCTCTATACCTCTATCTGTCTCTCTCTCTCTCTATACCTCTATCTGTCTCTCTCTCTCTCTATCCCTCTATCTCTCTCTCTATACCTCTATCTGTCTCTCTCTCTCTCTATACCTCTATCTGTCTCTCTCTCTCTCTATACCTCTATCTCTCTCTCTATACCTCTATCTGTCTCTCTCTCTCTCTATACCTCTATCTCTCTCTCTCTCTCTCTATACCTCTCTCTCTCTCTCTATACCTCTATCTATCTCTCTCTCTCTCTATACCTCTATCTCTCTCTCTATACCTCTATCTGTCTCTCTCTCTCTCTATACCTCTATCTGTCTCTCTCTCTCTATCCCTCTATCTCTCTCTCTCTCTCTCTATACCTCTATCTCTCTCTCTCTCTCTCTATACCTCTATCTGTATCTCTCTCTCTCTATACCTCTATCTGTCTCTCTCTCTCTCTATCCCTCTATCTCTCTCTCTATACCTCTATCTGTCTCTCTCTCTCTCTATACCTCTATCTGTCTCTCTCTCTCTCTATACCTCTATCTCTCTCTCTATACCTCTATCTGTCTCTCTCTCTCTCTATACCTCTATCTGTCTCTCTCTCTCTCTATACCTCTATCTCTCTCTCTCTCTCTCTATACCTCTATCTCTCTCTCTATACCTCTATCTGTCTCTCTCTCTCTCTATACCTCTCTCTCTCTCTCTATACCTCTATCTGTCTCTCTCTCTCTCTATACCTCTATCTCTCTCTCTCTATACCTCTATCTCTCTCTCTATACCTCTATCTATCTCTCTCTCTCTCTATACCTCTATCTGTCTCTCTCTCTCTCTATGCCTCTATCTCTCTCTCTCTCTCTATACCTCTATCTCTCTCTCTATACCTCTATCTGTCTCTCTCTCTCTCTATACCTCTATCTCTCTCTCTCTATACCTCTCTCTCTCTCTCTATACCTCTATCTATCTATCTCTCTCTATACCTCTATCTCTCTCTCTCTCTCTATACCTCTATCTATCTCTCTCTCTCTCTATACCTCTATCTGTCTCTCTCTCTCTCTATACCTCTATCTGTCTCTCTCTCTCTCTATACCTCTATCTCTCTCTCTCTCTCTCTCTATACCTCTATCTCTCTCTCTATACCTCTATCTGTCTCTCTCTCTCTCTATACCTCTATCTGTCTCTCTGTGTCTCTATCCCTCTATCTCTCTCTCTATACCTCTATCTGTCTCTCTCTCTCTATACCTCTATCTGTCTCTCTCTCTCTCTATACCTCTATCTCTCTCTCTATACCTCTATCTGTCTCTCTCTCTCTCTATACCTCTATCTGTCTCTCTCTCTCTCTATACCTCTATCTCTCCCTCTCTCTCTCTATACCTCTATCTCTCTCTCTATACCTCTATCTGTCTCTCTCTCTCTCTATACCTCTATCTGTCTCTCTCTCTCTCTATACCTCTCTCTCTCTCTCTATACCTCTATCTGTCTCTCTCTCTCTCTATACCTCTATCTCTCTCTCTCTATACCTCTCTCTCTCTCTCTATACCTCTATCTATCTCTCTCTCTCTCTATACCTCTATCTGTCTCTCTCTCTCTCTATACCTCTATCTCTCTCTCTCTCTCTCTATACCTCTATCTGTCTCTCTCTATACCTCTATCTCTCTCTCTCTCTCTATACCTCTATCTCTCTCTCTATACCTCTATCTGTCTCTCTCTCTCTCTATACCTCTATCTCTCTCTCTCTCTCTCTATACCTCTATCTGTCTCTCTCTATACCTCTATCTCTCTCTCTCTCTATACCTCTATCTCTCTCTCTATACCTCTATCTGTCTCTCTCTCTCTCTATACCTCTATCTCTCTCTCTCTATACCTCTCTCTCTCTCTATATATCTCTATCTATCTATCTCTCTCTATACCTCTATCTCTCTCTCTCTCTCTATACCTCTATCTATCTCTCTCTCTCTCTATACCTCTATCTGTCTCTCTCTCTCTCTATACCTCTATCTGTCTCTCTCTCTCTCTATACCTCTATCTCTCTCTCTATACCTCTATCTGTCTCTCTCTCTCTCTATACCTCTATCTCTATCTCTCTCTCTCTATACCTCTCTCTCTCTCTCTATACCTCTATCTGTCTCTCTCTCTCTCTATACCTCTATCTCTCTCTCTCTATACCTCTCTCTCTATACCTCAATCTATCTCTCTCTCTCTCTATACCTCTATCTCTCTCTCTCTCTCTATACCTCTATCTGTCTCTCTCTCTCTCTATACCTCTATCTCTCTCTCTCTCTCTCTATACCTCTATCTGTCTCTCTCTCTCTCTATACCTCTATCTCTCTCTCTCTATACCTCTCTCTCTCTCTATACCTCTAATTATCTCTCTCTCTCTCTATACCTCTATCTCTCTCTCTCTCTCTCTATACCTCTATCTGTCTCTCTCTCTCTCTATACCTCTATCTGTCTCTCTCTTTCTCTATACCTCTATCTCTCTCTCTCTATACCTCTCTCTCTCTCTCTATACCTCTATCTGTCTCTCTCTCTATACCTCTATCTCTCTCTCTCTATACCTCTCTCTCTCTCTATACCTCTATCTATCTCTCTCTCTCTCTATACCTCTATCTGTCTCTCTCTCTCTCTATACCTCTCTCTCTCTCTCTATACCTCTATCTGTCTCTCTCTCTCTCTCTATACCTCTATCTCTCTCTCTCTATACCTCTCTCTCTCTCTCTATACCTCTATCTGTCTCTCTCTCTCTATACCTCTCTCTCTCTCTCTCTCTCTGTACCTCTATCTGTCTGTCTCTCTCTCTATACCTCTATCTGTCTCTATACCTCTATCTCTCTCTCTCTCTCTCTCTCTATACCTCTCTCTCTATACCTCTATCTCTCTCTCTCTCTATACCTCTATCTCTCTCTCTCTATGTATATACCTCTATCTGTCTCTCTCTCTCTCTATACCTCTATCTGTCTCTCTCTATACCTCTATCTGTCTGTCTCTCTCTCTATACCTCTATCTGTCTCTCTCTATACCTCTATCTGTCTCTCTCTCTCTCTATACCTCTCTCTCTCTCTCTATACCTCTATCTGTCTCTCTCTATACCTCTATCTGTCTCTCTCTCTCTCTCTATACCTTTATCTGTCTCTCTCTATACCTCTATCTGTCTGTCTCTCTCTCTATACCTCTATCTGTCTCTCTCTATACCTCTATCTGTCTGTCTCTCTCTCTCTCTATACCTTTATCTGTCGCTCTCTCTCTCTATATCTCTATCTCTCTCTATATATATCTCTATCTGTCTCTCTCTCTCTATCCCTCTATCTCTCTCTCTCTATATACCTCTATTTGTCTCTCTCTCTCTCTCTATCCCTCTATCTCTCTCTCTCTGTACCTCTATCTGTCTCTCTCCCTCTCACACACTCACTTCTTTTCTGTCTCTTGCTTTCCCTCCCTCTGTCTCTCTCTCTCTCTCTCACTCCATCCTTCTCATCTCTCTGTCACTGTCTCTCTCTTTCCCTCTCACTGTCTCTCTCTCTCTCTCTCTCTCTCTCACACACACACACACACACACTCCTTTTCTCTCTCTCTTGACCAGGTGGGCTGAGGAGTGGCAGATGGAGTTTAATTCAGATCAATGTGAGGGGCAGCATTTTGGGAAAGTAAATCTTAGCAGGACTTATACACTTAATGGGAAGGTCCTGGGGAGTGTTGCTGAACCAAGAGACCTTGGAGAGCAGGTTCATAGCTCCTTGAAAGTGGAGTCTCAGGTCGATAGGAGAGTGAAGGAGGCGTTGGGTACGCTTCCCTTTATTGGTCAGAGTATTGAGTACAGGAGTCGGGAGGTCCCCCCCTTTCCCTCTCTCTCTCTTTCCCTCTCTCTCTGTCCCATTCTCTCTGTCTCTCTCTCTCTCTCTCTCTCTGTCCCGCTCTCACTCTCTCTCTTTCCCTCTCTCTCTCTGTCCCTCTCACTCTCACATACACACACACACACTCATACTCTCTCTGTTTCTCACTCTCCCTCCCCCTTCATCCCTTCCTCCCTCTCCCCCTCTCCCCCCCCCCTCTCTCTCCCCCCTCTCCCACTCTCTCTCCCCCTCCCACTCTCTCACTCTCTCTCTCGCACACACACTCCCTGTTTCTCTCTCTCTCTCTCTCTCCCCCTCCATCTCTTCCTCCCTCCCGCTCTCTCTCTCTCCCCCCTCTCCCCCTCTCTCCCGCTCACACACACACAGACACACACACACAGACACACACACACACGCACTCACTCACACACAGACACACACACACCCTCAAGCACACACACACAGACACACACACGCACCCACACAGACACACACACATACGCACCCACACTCACACACCCTCACACACACACAGACACAGACACACACACACCCTCAAACACACCCACACAGACACACACACACCCACCCACACAGACACACACACATACGCACCCACACTCACACACCCTCACACACACACAGACACAGACACACACACACCCTCAAACACACCCACACAGACACACACACACCCACCCACACAGACACACACACATACGCACCCACACTCACACACCCTCAAACACACCCACACTCACACACACACACTCTCACACACACACACACCCACACTCACACACACTGACACACACACACACACCCTCAAACACACCCACACAGACACACACACACTCACACACACACACACTCACACACACACACACTCACACACACACACTCACTCACACACACACTCACACACACTCACTCACACACACACACTCACAAACACACACACACACACTCACACACACTGGCACACACACACACACCCACACTCACACACACCCACACACACACTCACTCACACACGTGCGCTCACACACACCCACTCACCCACACACACACTCTCACACACGCTGACACACTCACATACACACCCACACACACACCCACACACACACCACCACACCCACACACACCCACACACACCCCCACATACACACACCCACACACACACTCTCACACACACACACCCACACCCCCACACACCCCCACACACCCACATACACACCCCCACATACACCCCCACACACCCCCACACACACCCACACACTCTCACACCCCCCCCCACACACACAGATGATGAAATGTACTCCTTACTGGATCTTTGAGAGTACCTCCTGCAGATTTATATTGCCTGTGCTGAAATCTGCTGCATGATAATTGGACTCTAGAGAGCCTTCCAGCTCTGAACTGTCTCATCCATCACACTCTGTCCTTGTTCACTCTACTACAGCACCAATAACCCTCACCTTCAACCCCCCAAAATCACTTCCCAGCTCTCAGTCTCTCTCCGCCTGTCTCTCTCTGTCATTGTCTCTCTCTCTGTCATTCTCTCTCTCTCTGTCTCTGTCTCTCCCTCTGTCTCTCTCTCTCTCTCTCTGTCTCTCCCTCTCTCTCTCTCTCTCTCCTGTCTCTGTCTCTCTCTCTCTCTCTGTCTCTGTCTCTCCCTCTCTCTCTCTCTCTCTCCTTGCTGTCTCTATGTCTCTGTCTCCATCTCTATCCCCCTCTCTCTCTCTCTCTGTCTCTCTCTCTCTGTCTCTCTGTCCATGTAAATTTCTCTCCGTCTCTCTCTCTCTCTCTGTCTCTCTCTCTCTCTGTCTCTCTCTCTCTGTCTCTCGCTCTCTCAGTTTCTTTCCCACTCTCCCTCTCTCTCTCTCTCTCTCCTTCTATCTGCCTGTATTCAGACTGTTCAGACCCCAGGTGCTGCTATACACTGGACAAGTCTGTTCCCAGACAGAAGTGGGGGGGGGAGCTGGCTTGATAGATCATAAAGTTTCCGTTGTCGCAATGTTTTCATTTCTCAGCTCATTCACTCAACGCTGTGACACGCCACAGCCAATTCACTTTAAAAACAGGAACTCAAATCTATCCCCCTGACGGTCAATCTAGAAAGACCCTATCGAAACATGATACAACAAAATTAAATAGCTCACCCTTTGTTTCCCAGCAACATCCTTCGCAGACACTCAACCCCGGTGTTGGATCCCTCCTGTATTCCTTGCTACACTCACAAGGACACAAGAGCATCCTTCCAGTTCCTTGCTCCCCATACACACACACACACACACACACACTCACACGCACACACACAGACACACACACACACACACATGCACACTCACACGCACACACACACGCACACACACACACACATACACACTCACACACACACATACACACTCACACGCACACACACACACGCACGCACACACACACACACACGCACGCACACACGCTCACACACACACATACACACACACACGCACACACACACGCACACACAGACACACACACACATACACACTCACACGCACACACACACACACATGCACACTCACACGCACACACACACGCACACACACACACATACACACTCACACACACACATACACACTCACACGCACACACACACGCACACACACACACACGCACGCACACACACACACACACGCACACACACACATCTCCCTCTCTCTCTCTCCCTCTCCCTTTCTCCCTCCCTCTCTCTCTCTCTCCTTTCTCTCTCTCTCTTTCTCCCTCTCTCTCTCCCTCTCTCTCTCTCTCTCTGTCTCCTCTCTCTCTCTCTTCCTCTCCTTCTCTCTCTCTCTCTATCACTGCACCAGGAATTCCAAAATGTCCCCAGAGTTTGGAAAGGCAAGTCTTAGCAGGACTTCTACACTTAATGGTCAGGTCCTGGGGGAGTGTTGCTGAACAAAGAGACCTTGGAGTGCAGGTTCATAGCTCCTTGAAAGTGGAGTCTCAGGTCGATAGGATAGTGTCGGAGGCGTTGGGTACGCTTCCCTTTATTGGTCAGAGTATTGAGTACAGGAGTTGGGGAGGTCGTGTTGCGGCTGTACAGGACATTGGGTTAGGGGGTCCCTGTTGGAATATTGTGTTCAATCCAGTCTCCCTGCTACAGGAAGGATGTTGGGGAAGGGTTCGGAAAAGATTGACAAGGATGTTGGAGGGTTTGAGCTACAGGGAGAGGCTGGGACAGGCTGGGGGCTGTTTTCCCTGGAGCGTCGGAGGCTGAGGGGGGACCTTATAGAGGTTTATAACATCACGAGGGTGGGGGGTAAATAGACAAGGTCTTTTCCCCCCTGGGGTGGGGGGAGTCCAGAACTAGAGGGGGGGTAAGTTTAAGGTGAGAGGGGGGGAAAGGGACCCCCCCCCCCCCCCCCCCCCCCCCCCCCCCCCCCCCCCCCCCCCCCCCCCAGGGGCAACGTTTCCCCCCAGAGGGTGGTGCGTGTGTGGGAGGAGCTGCCAGAGGAAGTGGTGGGGGCTGGTACAATGACAGCATTTAAAAGGCACCTGGATGGGGGACAGGAACAGGAAGGGTTTAGAGGGAGATGGGGCCGAGTGCTGGGAATGGGGACTGGATTAGGTTAGGGGTATCTGGGTCAGCACGGACGGGACGGGCCGAAGGGTCTGTTTCCGTGCTGTACATCTCTGTGACTCCATTCCGTTCCTTGGCCCTGTTAAAACGGGAACTCAAATCTATTCCCTCGACGGCCAATCTAGAAAGACCCTATCGAAAAATGATACAACAAAATTAAACAGCTCACCCTTTGTTTCCCTGGCGACATCCTTTACAGATACTCAACCCCAGAGATGGCCACAGACAGATAATCCTGATGCCCTGCTGTCAGTGATGACCTTACATTTCACAAACTGCACACTGCCCCGAATTTAGCCCGTCCCCAGCCCCAACACCACGGTCTCTCCTTCGGGAACCCGCAGGGGCTCTGAAACCCAGAACACTTCATGGACTTTGTGCGTTGACCTTCCCAGAGCTAAAACCAAACACGTTTCACCTTTATTTTCCAAGCACACTGTCCCGGTGGGGGGTCAAAGGGGGGGAGAACAGAGCAGCCCACTCTACTTCCTCACAATCGTCATCTCCTCCCCTCCCACCCCCCCCCCCACACCTTCCACACTCCCTCACTCCCCTCGACGGCAACTGGGCTCATTAGGAATGCTGGGCTGAGCTCCAACACCCCTCCCCGACGCAGAGGGGGCAGTGGGGTGTGGACTCTCTACAGGACGCACTGCAACCTCTCCCCCACTGACGGGACACTCACGACGCTGACCCCACCCACCCCCACCTCTTACCCTCCCCGATAAACAGATAAACAGATAAACAGGCCCAAACCACTGTGTCTCTCTGTCTCTGTCTCTCTCTCTCTCTCTCTCTCTTTCTCTTTCTGTCTCTCTCTGTCTCTCTTTCTCTATGTCTCTTTCACTCTCTCTCTCTCTCTCTCTGTCTCTCTGTCTCTCTGTTTCTCTCTGTCTCTGTATCTGAGAGACAGAGAGAGATAGGGAGGGGGTGTAGGGGGCTGGAGGGGGGTGACACACACAGAGATAGGGAGGGGGTGTAGGGGGCTGGAGGGGGGGTGACACACACAGAGATAGGGAGGGGGTGTAGGGGGCTGGAGGGGGGTGACACACACAGAGATAGGGAGGGGGTGTAGGGGGGTGACACACACAGAGATAGGGAGGGGGTGTAGGGGGGTGACACACACAGAGATAGGGAGGGGGTGTAGGGGGGGTGACACACACAGAGATAGGGAGGGGGTGTAGGGGGCTGGAGGGGGTGACACACACAGAGATAGGGAGGGGGTGTGGGGGGCTGGAGGGGGGTGACACACACAGAGATAGGGAGGGGGTGTAGGGGGGTGATACACACAGAGATAGGGAGGGGGTGTAGGGGGGCTGGAGGGGGTCAGGGCTGGTCAGCCTGACTGATGAGGTAGTTATGTTAGACACTGGGTCCAGGGGAAGTCATTATCTCCGAGATGAGGACGGGCAGGACAGCTAATGGGACTTATCTGTCTGTCTCTCTCTCTACAGATCCACCAGAGAACGCTGGGTAAGACCAAAGACAGCAGAATCAGATTGCAAACATAATCTTATCACAGCTTAGCCGAGTTGCAGTAAGATTAAGATACAGTAAGAATGAGAGGGGTTGAATGGCCTCCACTCAAGAATACATGTTGTGTGTCAGAGGGTCAGAGCTGAGGGAGGGTCAGTGCTGAGGGAGGGTCAGTGCTGTGGAGGGTCAGTGCTGGGGGAGGGTCAGTGCTGTGGGAGGGTCAGTGCTGAGGGAGGGTCAGTGCTGAGGGAGGGTCAGTGCTGTGGGAGGGTCAGTGCTGAGGGAGGGTCAGTGCTGGGGGAGGGTCAGTGCTGTGGGAGGGTCAGTGCTGAGGGAGTGGGTGCTGAGGGAGGGTCAGTGCTGAGGGAGGGTCAGTGATGAGGGAGGGGTCAGTGCTGAGGGAGTGGGTGCTGAATGAGGGTCAGTGCTGAGGGAGTGGGTGCTGTGGGAGGGTCAGTGCTGAGGGAGGGTCAGTGCTGGGGGAGGGTCAGTGCTGAGGGAGGGTCAGTGCTGAGGGAGGGTCAGTGCTGGGGGAGGGTCAGTGCTGTGGGAGGGTCAGTGCTGAGGAGTGGGTGCTGAGGGAGGGTCAGTGCTGAGGGAGGGTCAGTGCTGGGGGGAGGGGTCAGTGCTGTGGGAGGGTCAGTGCTGTGGGAGGGGTCAGTGCTGAGGGAGTGGGTGCTGAGGGAGGGTCAGTGCTGAGGGAGGGTCAGTGCTGAGGGAGTGGGTGCTGAGGGAGAGTCAGTGCTGAGGGAGGGTCAGTGCTGGGGGAGGGTCAGTGCTGAGGGAGGGTCAGTGCTGAGGGAGTGGGTGCTGAGGGAGGGTCAGTGCTGAGGGAGGGTCAGTGCTGTGGGAGGGTCAGTGCTGAGGGAGTGGGGTGTGCTGAGGGAGGGTCAGTGCTGAGGGAGTGGGTGCTGAGGGAGGGTCAGTGCTGAGGAGGGTCAGTGCTGAGGGAGGGTCAGTGCTGAGGGAGCGGGTGCTGTGGAAGTCAGTGCTGAGGGAGGGTCAGTGCTGAGGGAGCGGGTGCTGTATGAGGGTCAGTGCTGAGGGAGTGGGTGCTGTATGAGGGTCAGTGCTGAGGGAGGGTCAGTGCTGAGGGAGCGGGCGCTCTATGAGGGTCAGTGCTGAGGGAGGGTCAGTGCTGAGGGAGCGGATGCTGTGGGAGGGTCAGTGCTGAGGGAGGGTCAGTGCTGAGGGAGCGGATGCTGTGGGAGGGTCAGTGCTGAGGGAGGGTCAGTGCTGAGGGAGTGTGTTCAATGAATTATTTAAAGTCTCTGCCGGATTGTCCTTTAATTAAATTGTGGAATCGACGTGTGCCTCAGGCAGTGAGCTAACTCAGAGTGGAGGGTCAGGTGCTGAGTGCCCCATACACCCCCTCCCTATCTGTGAGAGAGAGAGAGAGAGAGAAAGACAGAGAGAGTGAAAGAGAGAGAGAGAGGGGCAGAGAGACAGAGAATGAGACAGAGAGAGAGAGAGAGAGAGAGACTGAGTGACTGTAACTGAGAGAGAGAAAGAGATGGACACAGAGAGAGTCACTGAGAGAGACAGAGACAGAAAGAGAGAGACTGAGAAAGAGAGAGAGACAGAGAGAGAGGGAGAGAGACAGGGACTGAGAGAGAGACTGAGAGAGAGAGACAGACAGACTGAGAGTGAGACAGAGACCAAAAGAGACACAGAGGGGGCGAGACAGAGAAAAAGGGAGAGAGAGAGACTGAGAGACACAAAGAGACTGAGACAGAGAGACGGAGAGAGAGAGAGACTGAGAGATAGAGAGACATGTCCAGGATGAGGGACAGAGAGAGAGAGACAGACAGAGAGAGACTGAGAGAGAGAGAGAGAGAGAGAGAGAGACAGAGAGACAGAGAGACTGAGAGAGAGAGAGAGAGAGAGAGAGACTGAGAGAGAGAGACAGACAGAGACAGAGAGAGAGAGAGAGACAGAGAGGGGGAACTACAGAGGGAGAGACAGACAAAGAGAGAGAGAATCTGAGAGAGACAGACAGACACAGAGAGAGACAGAGAGACAGACAGAGAGAGACAGAGAGAGAGAGAGAGAGAGAGAGAGAGAGACAGACAGAGGGAGAGAGAGGGAGGAGGGAAATGGTGAATAAATCTTTCTCAAATTAATTCCAATGTGAAGCTGCTCGAGTCCTGAGCTCTGTCGAAGCGGGCTAAGATTTGGAGTTACTGCAGTTAATTGTATTTTGCTCTCTGCACTGTTTAGCACACTGTGCTGTTTATATAAATATCAGATTCCCTCTGGGAAACACAGACTGCAATCATCTGAATTCACCGCAGAGTTTGCAAACAGAGTTGGTTATTTTAATTTTGCATAAATTGTGTTAATTCTGTCCAGCGTGAGAGTGACAGGTCAGGTTCAGAAATTCACCAGCGCTGCCTCTCCCCAGGGCACAAACCTCCCGAGCTAATTTGTCAGTGAAATCACCGCATGTCCGCTGTTCGACAACTGACAGTGTCGAGGAGAGGGGGAGTGTGTCAGAGAGACACGGAGAGAGAGAGAGAGACTGAGGTGGGCGGGGGGGGTGACAGAGAGAGGGGGCACTGAGAGGCAGACACACACACACAAAGGGAGAGAGAGACACAGAGAGAGAGAGAGAGACACACACACACACAAAGGGAGAGAGAGAGACACACACACAAACAGAGAGAGAGAGAGAGACTGAGAGAGACAGAGAGAGAGAGAGACTGAGGTGGGCGGGGGGGTGACAGAGAGAGGGGGCACTGAGAGGCAGACACACACACAAAGGGAGAGAGAGAGAGACACACAAACACACACAGAGAGAGAGGCACACACACACAAAGGGAGAGAGAGAAACACACACAAACACAGAGAGAGAGAGACTGAGAGAGACAGAGAGAGAGAGAGAGAGGGAGAGAGAGACAGAGAGAGAGAGAGAGGCACAGAGGGTGAGAGAGAGAGAGAGACTGAGAGACAGAGAGTGAGAGATAGAGAGAGAGGGAGAGAGAGAGACTGAGAGACAGAGAGAGGTTGAGAGAGAGAGAGAGAGAGACAGAGGGAGGTTGAGAGAGAGAGAGAGGGAGAAGGAGAAGGAAAAAACAAGACAATTATACAATCCTGACAGTCTGGGAGCAGGCTGTTCAGCCCATTGAGTCCACATCGACTCACTGAAGAGTACCACACCCCGAGTCCATAACCCTGCATTTCCCCACGGCCAATCCCACCCTAAACCCACACATCCCTGGGCACTACAGGACAATTTAGCACGGCCAATCCCCACCCTAACCTGCACATCCCTGGGCACTATGGGGACAATTTAGCACGGCCAATCCCACCCTAACCTGCACATCCCTGGGCACTATGGGACAATTTAGCACGGCCAATCCCACCCTAACCTGTACATCCCTGGGCACTACGGGGACAATTTAGCACGGCCAATCCCACCCTAACCTGTACATCCCTGGGCACTACGGGGACAATTTAGCACGGCCAATCCCACCCTAACCTGCACATCCCTTGGACACTACGGGACAATTTAGGACGGCCAATCCACTCTAACCTACACATCCCTGGGGCACTACGGGACAATTTAGCACGGCCAATCCCACCCTAACCTACACATCCCTGGGCTCTACGGGGACAATTTAGCACGGCCAATCCCACCCTAACCTGCACATCCCTGGGCACTACGGGACAATTTAGCACGGCCAATCCCACCTTAACCTGCACATCCCTGGGCACTACGGGGACAATTTAGCACGGCCAATCCCCACCCTAACCTGCACATCCCTGGGCACTACGGGACAATTTAGCACGGCCAATCCCACCCTAACCTTCACATCCCTTGGACACTACGGGACAATTTAGCACGGCCAATCCCACCCTAACCTGCACATCCCTGGGCACTATGGGGACAATTTAGCACGGCCAATCTCACCCTAACCTGTACATCCCTGGGCACTACGGGGACAATTTAGCACGGCCAATCTCACCCTAACCTGTACATCCCTGGGCACTATGGGGACAATTTAGCATGGCCAATCCCACCCTAACCTGTACATCCCTGGGCACTACGGGGACAATTTAGCACGGCCAATCTCACCCTAACCTGTACATCCCTGGGCACTACGAGGACAATTTAGCACGGCCAATCCCACCCTAACCTGTACATCCCTGGGCACTACGGGGACAATTTAGCACGGCCAATCTCACCCTAACCTGTACATCCCTGGGCACTACGAGGACAATTTAGCACGGCCAATCCCACCCTAACCTGCACATCCCTGGGCACTATGGGACAATTTAGCACGGCCAATCCCCACCCTAACCTGCACATCCCTGGGCACTATGGGACAATTTAGCACGGCCAATCCCACCCTAACCTGCACATCCCTGGGCACTACGGGGACAATTTAGCACGGCCAATCCCCACCCTAACCTACACATCCCTGGGCACTACGGGACAATTTAGCACGGCCAATCCCACCCTAACCTGCACATCCCTGGGCACTACAGGACAATTTAGCACGGCCAATCCACCCTAACCTGCACATCCCTGGGCACTACGGGGACAATTTAGCATGGCCAATCCACCCTAACCTGTACATCCCTGGGCACTACGGGACAATTTAGCACGGCCAATCCCACTCTAACCTGTACATCCCTGGGCACTACAGGACAATTTAGCACGGCCAATCCCCACCCTAACCTGCACATCCCTGGGCACTATGGGACAATTTAGCACGGCCAATCCCCACCCTAACCTACACATCCCTGGGCACTACGGGACAATTTAGCACAGCCAATCCCACCCTAACCTGCACATCCCTGGGCACTACAGGACAATTTAGCACGGCCAATCCACCCTAACCTGCACATCCCTGGGCACTACGGGGACAATTTAGCATGGCCAATCCACCCTAACCTGTACATCCCTGGGCACTACGGGGATAATTTAGCACGGCCAATCCCACCCTAACCTGTACATCCCTGGGCACTACGGGGACAATTTAGCACGGCCAATCCCACCCTAACCTGCACATCCCTGGGCACTACGGGGACAATTTAGCACGGCCAATCCCACCCTAACCTGCACATCCCTGGGCACTACGGGGACAATTTAGCACGGCCAATCCCACCCTAACCTGCACATCCCTGGGCACTACGGGACAATTTAGCAGGGCCAATCCCACCCTAACCTGTACATCCCTGGGCACTATGGGGATAATTTAGCACGGCCAATCCCACCCTAACCTACACATCCCTGGGCACCATGGGGACAATTTAGCACGGTCAATCCCACCCTAACCTGAACATCCCTGGGCACTACTGGGACAATTTAGCATGGCCAATCCCCACCCTAACCTGCACATCCCTGGGCACTACGGGACAATTTAGCACGGGCCAATCCACCCTAACCTGTACATCCCTGGGCACTACGGGACAATTTAGCACGGGCCAATCCACCCTAACCTGTACATCCCTGGGCACTACGGGACAATTTAGCACGGCCAATCCCACCCTAACCTGCACATCCCTGGGCACTACGGGGACAGTTTAGCACGGCCAATCCCACCCTAACCTGCACATCCCTGGGCACTACGGGGACAGTTTAGCACGGCCAACCCCCTCTAACCTGCCCTGCCTCGGACCGGAGGAAACCCACACAGACACGGGGAGGGGAGAACGTGCAAACTGCACACAGAGAGTCGCCCGAGGGTGGGATCGAACCCTGGTCACTGGCGCCGTGAGACACCGGTGCTGACCCCTGAGTCACTGTAAACAATGTCAAAACACTGTAAAAGAGTTACAGAGGTGCCAAAGGATGTGAGAGAGAGACAGAGAGAGAGAGGGACAGAGAGTGAGAGAGAGAGACAGACAGAGAGAGAGACAGAGAGAGACAGAGACAGAGAGAGAGACAGAGAGAGTGAGAGAGACAGACAGAGAGAGAGACAGACAGAGAGAGAGACAGAGAGAGACAGAGACAGAGAGAGAGACAGAGAGAGTGAGAGAGACAGACAGACAGAGAGAGAGACAGACAGACAGAGAGAGACAGACAGACAGAGAGAGAGACAGACAGAAGGGCAGAGAGTGACTGGCAAAGGGCCAGATGAGACAGTGATAGAACAAGACAAAGAGTGAGGTGGGGAGTTACTCGCTGCAGGATTCCCAGCCTCTGACCTGCTCCTGGAGCCACAGGATTGATATGGGGCTGGGTCCCAGTTCAGTTTCTGCTCAACGGTAACCCCCAGGATGTTGATAGTGGGGGGCGAAGGGGATTCAGTGACGGTAACACCATTGAACATCAAGGGGGCGATGGTTAGATTCTCTCTCTCTCTCGTTGGAGACGGTAACCCCCAGGATGTTGATAGTGGGGGGGAAGGGGGATTCAGTGACGGTAACACCATTGAACATCAAGGGGGGCGATGGTTAGATTCTCTCTCTCGTTGGAGACGGTAACCCCCAGGATGTTGATAGTGGGGGGGGAAGGGGGATTCAGTGACGGTAACACCATTGAACATCAAGGGGGCGATGGTTAGATTGTCTCTCTCTCTCGTTGGAGACGGTAACCCCCAGGATGTTGATAGTGGGGGGGGGAAGGGGGATTCAGTGACGGTAACACCATTGAACATCAAGGGGGCGATGGTTAGATTCTCTCTCTCTCTTGTTGGAGACGGTAACCCCCAGGATGTTGATAGTGGGGGGGGGAAGGGGGATTCAGTGACGGTAACACCATTGAACATCAAGGGGGCGATGGTTAGATTCTCTCTCTCTCTTGTTGGAGACGGTAACCCCCAGGATGTTGATAGTGGGGGAGGGGGGATTCAGTGATGGTAACGCCATTGAACATCAAGGGGGCGATGGTTAGATTCTCTCTCTCTCTCGTTGGAAACGGTAACCCCCAGGATGTTGATAGTGGGGGGGGTGGGGGGATTCAGTGACGGTAACACCATTGAACATCAAGGGGGCGATGGTTAGATTCTCTCTCTCTCTCGTTGGAGACGGTAACCCCCAGGATGTTGATAGTGGGGGGGAAGGGGATTCAGTGACGGTAACACCATTGAACATCAAGGGGGCGATGGTTAGATTCTCTGTCTCGTTGGAGGCGGTCATAGCCTGGCGTTTGTGGGACCGTGAATGTTACTTTCCCCTCGTCTGACCAAGCTTGGATATTGGCCGGGTCTGGCTGCGTTTGGGGCCGGACAGCTTCAGTGCCTGAGGGAGCGGCGAATGGAGCTGAACGTGGTCTGATCATCGAAGAACTGCATCCGGCCAGAAGATTTCACGAAGGTATCCCCCTGCAGATTGTTGGGGGTAGAGGAGGTTTCTTCGAAGAGAAGTGTACCTGGTCCTTATCCAGTCTGAGACTCGACTCCACGTCACACTGAGCCAAGTGCTCGGCACTGGATTACAGTCTCTGCAGAGTTAGGGACAGTCCTTCAAAGCTGGGGATATATCCACACCCCAGGAATGGTCAAACAGAAAATGGTGATCTGTTTTGAAAACAGCCTGGGTGGGGGGGAGAGAGAGAAAGAGAGAGAGAGAGAGATAGAGAGATAGAGAGAGAGAGAGAGAGCGAGAGAGAGAGAGACAGAGAGAGAGAGTTCGAGGGAGAGAGAGAGATAGAGAGATCGACAGAGAGCGAGAGAGAGACAGAGACAGAGAGAGAGAGTTAGAGGGAGAGAGAGAGATAGAGAGATCGACAGAGAGAGAGAGAGAAACAGAGACAGAGAGAGAGAGTTAGAGGGAGAGAGAGAGATAGAGAGATCGACAGAGAGCGAGAGAGAGAGAGACAGAGAGAGAGAGTTAGAGGGATAGAGAGAGATAGAGAGATCGACAGAGAGCGAGAGAGAGACAGAGACAGAGAGAGAGAGTTAGAGGGAGAGAGAGAGATAGAGATAGAGAGAGAGAGACACACACACAGAGACAGAGAGGGAGCAAGAGAGAGAGAAACAGAGACAGAGAGAGTGAGAGCTGGAGAGAAGGCAAAAGAGAGAGAGAGAGAGAGTGAGAGTTAGAGAGAGAGGGAAAGAGAAAGAGAGAGAGAAAGAAAGAGAGAGAGGGGAGAGAGAGAGAGAAAAAGAGGGAGAGTTAGAGAGATAGTTAGAAAGACAAAGAGAGACAGTTAGAGAGAGAAAGAGAGAGGGAGAGAGAAAGTGAGAGAGAGAGAGAGAGAAAAAGAGTGAGAGAGAGAGAGCGTTAGAGAGATAGAGAGACAGTTAGAGAGAGAGACACACACACACACACAGACAGAGAGGGAGCGAGAGAGGGAGAAACAGAGACAGAGAGAGTTAGAGGGAGAGAGAGAGATAGAGAGAAAGAGAGAGGGAGAGAGCGAAAGTGAGAGAGAGAGCGTTAGAGAGATAGAGAGAGAGTTAGAGAGAGAGAGACAGAGAGTTAGAGAGAGTTAGAGAGGGAGAGAGAGAGACAGAGAGAGAAAGAGACAAAGAAAGAGAGAGAGAGGAGAGAGACAGAGTTAGAGAGAGTTAGAGAAAGAGAGAGTTAGAAAGAGAGTTAGAGAGAGAGAGAAAGAGAACGAAAGAGACGGGAGAGAGAGACCTAGAGAGAGGAGAGACAGGGAGAGAGTTAGAAACAGAGTTAGAGAGAATTAAAGAGAGAGAGAGTTAGAGAGAGGGTGGGAGAAAGAGAGAAAGAGAGAGAGAGAGAGAAAGAGAGGGGGGAGAGAGAGAGACACACACAGAGAAAAAGGGGGGGGAGAGAGAGAGACACACACAGAGAAAGAGAGAGAGATTTAGAGAGAGAGGGAGGAGAGAGACAGAGTTAGAGAAAGTGTTAGAGAGAGAGGAGAGGGAGAGAATCTGAGAGAGAGAGAGAGAGAGACAGAGAGTGATAGAGAGAGAGAGGGGAGAGAGAGACACACACACAGAGAAAGAGGGAGAGAGAGAGACAGAGAGAGAGTTAAAGAGAGAAAGAGAGAGGGGAGAGGGAGAGAGAGAGAGAGAGAGAGAGGAGAAGGAGAGAGAGCGAGAATTAGAGAGGTCTAGTCAGAATTAGAGGATGGAGTCTGGTGTCAGAGAGCCGGTCCCTTCCTGAAGGACCTTGTGTCTTTGGGTTTTTTTTTCTCAGAACGAGGTGATAAATCCGTCCGGGCTCCGAACTGGCTGGGTCTGGGACACAGATGAAAGGGGGGGTTCACTGAAAGGTATTTTTGTTCACGCGGACACTGACATTAGACCACAGCTTTCACATTTTAATAGTGTCCTGGATAACGAAGCGGGGGGGGGTGGTGCGGGGGGGGTGGGGTGGGGTGGGGGTGGGGTGGTGTGGGGGGGTGGGGTGGGGTGGGGTGGTGTGGGGGGGGGGGGGGGGTGGGTGGAGGAGGCCAGCCCTGAGAGCTGGCGTCTTGCTTGGGTCCGTTCAGCGGTGGAGCCGAACCCTCCCTCTGTCGGTCCGTCTAACATTCTGTTTGGGTTTTGCTCTGTGTTTAAGGTGGGGGGTGGGGGGGGGGGGGGTTTGTGTATTTTCGGAACAGCGTCATTAAGTCTCGTTTGGATAGGCCAAGTTCCAGCGAGTCCTTTTGAGAAGGTTTGTAGCTCAGCTTGAGGTTCTGGGCGTAGGTGTGTTTTTTTTTTTGCTCGCTGAGCTGGGAGGGTCGTTTCAGACGTTTCGTCACCGCGCTCGGTCGCATCTTCAACGAGCCTCTGGACGAAGCACCGCTGATGGTTCCCGCTTTCTGTTTATGCGTTTGGGTTACTTTGGCCCAGCAAGGAAACATCAGCACTGCTTTGTCAGGAGGCTCACTGAAAATGCTACCCCAGCGTGCTGACGAAACGTCCGAAGTGAACCTGCCAGCTCGGCGAGCTAACCGACATCCGGATTGAGTTCTGTAGTGGCTCTCTTTGTGTTCGGGTCTACAGCTGACAGAGGGCCACACGGAAACCCAATGTCTACAACGGTACTTCGTGAGAGAGGGTGCAGCAGGTCCGGCAGCATCCAAGGAGCAGGAGAATCGACGTTTCGGGCATCAGCCCTTCTTCAGGATTCCTTAGGGATATCTGGCTCGAAACGTCGATTCTCCTGCTCCTTGGACGCTGCCTGACCTGCTGCGCTTTTCCAGCAACGCATTTTTAAGCTCTGATCCCCAGCATCTGCAGTCCTCGCTTTCTCCTTCTTGAGAGAGAGAGAGAGAGAGCTATTGTTCAGGATTGTTAAGAAGATGTACAGCGTGGAAACAGACCCTTCGGTCCGACCCGTCCATGCTGACCCAGATGTCCCAACCCAATCTAGTCCCCACCTGCCAGCAGCCGGCCCATATCCCTCCAAACCCTCCCTATTCATAGACCCATCCAAATGCCTCTTAAATGTTGTAATTGTACCAGCCTCCACCACATCCTCTGGCAGCTCATTCCATACACGTACCACCCTCTGGGGGAAAAGGTTGCCCCTTAGGTCTCTTTTATATCTTTCCCCTCTCACCCTAAATCTGTGCCTCCCCGACCCCAGGGGGGAAAAGACCTTGTCTATTTACCCTATCCACGCCCCCCCCTCGTGACGTTATAAACCTCTATAAGGTCACCCCTCAGCCTCCGACGCTCCAGGGAAAACAGCCCCCCGGCCTGTCCCAGCCTCTCCCTGTAGCTCAGACCCTCCAACGTCCTTGTCAATCTTTTCCGAACCCTTTCAAGTCCTCCGCGGGTTGGAAGGTTCCTGACCAGAGGTGTTTGGATAGCACTCTGAGGGAGCGACGTGGCGGCTCAACGAATAATCGAGGAGTCAACGTCTCAAGCTTGGGAAGTGAAGCTCCCTCTTTAATAAGGGAGCAGTGGATGGCCAAGGAGGTGACCTCAGGTGACCAAGCGATCTGGATCCATTGGCTCATTGGGCTGAGGATGAAGTTTAATTCGGAGAAACGCGAGGTAATGCATCTTGATTAAGGCCAACAAGGGCCAGGACTTACACAGTTAGCGGTCGTGTCCTGGGTACCGCTGGAGAACGCAGACATCGCGGGGCTCGGTGGGGGGGGGGGGGGGGGAACGTAACTCTTTGAAGTTTGCATCACGGGTAGAGGGGGGGGTGGGGGAGGTGGGGGATGGGGGAGGAGGTTGGTGAAGGTGGTTAGCACGCCTGCCTCCATCGCTCGGTCCTCTCCGTTGGGGTTGTACAGGAAGTTGGTGACGTCTGTCTGTCCAGTTCTGGTCACCCCGTTAACGGAAGGGGATTATTAACCCAGAGAGGGTTGGGGAAGAGATTTACCAGGGTGTTGCCGGGGAAGTGAAGGGGTTTGAGCCACAGGGAGAGGCTGGGGGCTGTTTCCCCCTGGAGCGTCGGAGGCTGAGGGGTGACATTATAGAGGTTTATAAAATCACGAGGGGGGCGTGGATGGGGTAAATGGTGGACATATTTTCCCATGGGTGTGTGGGGCGGTGGGGGGGGGGTATTCAAGATGATAGGGTATATAGAATCAGAGAGTATTACAGCACAGAAACAGACCCTTTGGCCCGTCCCGTCCGTGCTGACCCAGATACCCCTAACCTAATCCAGTCCCCATTCCCCAGCACTCGGCCCCATCTCCCTCTAAACCCTTCCTGTTCCTGTCCCCCATCCAGGTGCCTTTTAAATGCTGTCATTGTACCAGCCCCCACCACTTCTTCTGGCAGCTCCTCCCACACACGCACCACCCTCTGGGGGAAAAGGTTGCCCCTCGAGTCCCTTTCCCCCCATCCCCTCACCTTTGCAAATTGCTGTAACCCCCCTTCCCTTCACCACCATCACCCCAAACGAGTTCTGGGATACCGTATCCTCTATCCCACCCTCCCGGCCACTCCCCTCCTCAAACTTAGACCCGATATCCCCTGAGAGACCCTCCAGATGTCTGTACACTGACTGGTGTCTCTCAGTCCCCCCTCTCTCAGGGAGATATCTGTACACTGACTGGTGTCTCTCAGTCCTCTCTCTCTCTCTCAGGGAGATATCTGTACACTGACTGGTGTCTCTCAGTCCCCCCTCTCTCTCTCAGGGAGATATCTGTACACTGACTGGTGTCTCTCAGTCCCCTCTCTCTCTCAGGGAGATATCTGTACACTGACTGGTGTCTCTCAGTCCTCTCTCTCTCTCTCAGGGAGATATCTGTACACTGACTGGTGTCTCTTAGTCCCCTCTCTCTCTCAGGGAGATATCTGTACACTGACTGGTGTCTCTCAGTCCCCCCTCTCTCAGGGAGATATCTGTACACTGACTGGTGTCTCTCAGTCCTCTCTCTCTCTCAGGGAGATATCTGTACACTGACTGGTGTCTCTTAGTCCCCTCTCTCTCTCAGGGAGATATCTGTACACTGACTGGTGTCTCTCAGTCCTCTCTCTCTCTCAGGGAGATATCTGTACACTGACTGGTGTCTCTGAGTCCCCTCTCTCTTTCAGGGACATATCCGTACACTGACTGGTGTCTCTCAGTCCCCTCTCTCTCTCAGGGAGATATCTGTACACTGACTGGTGTCTCTCAGTCCTCGCTCTCTCTCAGGGAGATATCTGTACACTGACTGGTGTCTCTGAGTCCCCTCTCTCTCTCAGGGACATATCCGTACACTGACTGGTGTCTCTCAGTCCTCTCTCTCTCTCAGGGAGATATCTGTACACTGACTGGTGTCTCTCAGTCCCCTCTCTCTCTCAGGGAGATATCTGTACACTGACTGGTGTCTCTCAGTCCCCCCTCTCTCTCAGGGACATATCTGTACACTGACTGGTGTCTCTCAGTCCCCTCTCTCTCTCTCTCAGGGAGATATCTGTACACTGACTGGTGTCTCTCAGTCCCCTCTCTCTCTCTCTCAGGGTGATATCTGTACACTGACTGGTGTCTCTCAGTCCCCCCTCTCTCTGGGAGATATCTGTACACTGACTGGTGTCTCTCAGTCCCCCCTCTCTCAGGGAGATATCTGTACACTGACTGGTGTCTCTCAGTCCCCTCTCTCTCTCAGGGAGATATCTGTACACTGACTGGTGTCTCTTAGTCCCCTCTCTCTCTCAGGGAGATATCTGTACACTGACTGGTGTCTCTTAGTCCCCTCTCTCTCTCTCTCAGGGAGATATCTGTACACTGACTGGTGTCTCTTAGTCCCCTCTCTCTCTCAGGGAGATATCTGTACACTGACTGGTGTCTCTCAGTCCTCTCTCTCTCTCTCTCTCAGGGAGATATCTGTACACTGACTGGTGTCTCTCAGTCCCCTCTCTCTCTCTCTCAGGGAGATATCTGTACACTGACTGGTGTCTCTCAGTCCCCTCTCTCTCTCAGGGAGATATCTGTACACTGACTGGTGTCTCTTAGTCCCCTCTCTCTCTCAGGGAGATATCTGTACACTGACTGGTGTCTCTTAGTCCCCTCTCTCTCTCAGGGAGATATCTGTACACTGACTGGTGTCTCTCAGTCCCCCCTCTCTCAGGGACATATCTGTACACTGACTGGTGTCTCTTAGTCCCCTCTCTCTCTCTCTCAGGGAGATATCTGTACACTGACTGGTGTCTCTTAGTCCCCTCTCTCTCTCAGGGAGATATCTGTACACTGACAGGTGTCTCTCAGTCCCCTCTCTCTCAGGGAGATATCTGTACACTGACTGGTGTCTCTCAGTCCCCTCTCTCTCTCAGGGAGATATCTGTACACTGACTGGTGTCTCTCAGTCCCCTCTCTCTCTCTGGGAGATATCTGTACACTGACTGGTGTCTCTCAGTCCCCTCTCTCTCTCAGGGAGATATCTGTACACTGACTGGTGTCTCTCAGTCCCCTCTCTCTCTCAGAGAGATATCTGTACACTGACTGGTGTCTCTCAGTCCCCTCTCTCTCTCTCTCAGGGAGATATCTGTACACTGACTGGTGTCTCTCAGTCCCCCTCTCTCTCAGGGAGATATCTGTACACTGACTGGTGTCTCTCAGTCCCCCCTCTCTCTCTCAGGGAGATATCTGTACTCTGACTGGTGACTCTCAGTCCCCTCTCTCTCTCTCAGGGAGATATCTGTACACTGACTGGTGTCTCTCAGTCCTCTCTCTCTCTCAGGGAGATATCTGTACACTGACTGGTGTCTCTTAGTCCCCTCTCTCTCTCAGGGAGATATCTGTACACTGACTGGTGTCTCTCAGTCCTCTGTCTCTCTCAGGGAGATATCTGTACACTGACTGGTGTCTCTGAGTCCCCTCTCTCTCTCAGGGACATATCCGTACACTGACTGGTGTCTCTCAGTCCTCTCTCTCTCTCAGGGAGATATCTGTACACTGACTGGTGTCTCTCAGTCCCCTCTCTCTCTCAGGGAGATATCTGTACACTGACTGGTGTCTCTGAGTCCCCCCTCTCTCTCAGGGACATATCTGTACACTGACTGGTGTCTCTCAGTCCCCTCTCTCTCTCTCTCTCTCAGGGAGATATCTGTACACTGACTGGTGTCTCTCAGTCCCCTCTCTCTCTCTCAGGGAGATATCTGTACACTGACTGGTGTCTCTCAGTCCCCTCTCTCTCTCAGGGAGATATCTGTAAACTGACTGGTGTCTCTCAGTCCCCCCTCTCTCTCTCAGGGAGATCTCTGTACACTGACTGGTGTCTCTCAGTCCCCTCTCTCTCTCAGGGAGATATCTGTACACTGACTGGTGTCTCTCAGTCCCCCCTCACTCAGGGAGATATCTGTACACTGACTGGTGTCTCTCAGTCCCCTCTCTCTCTCAGGGAGATATCTGTACACTGACTGGTGTCTCTCAGTCCCCTCTCTCTCTCAGGGAGATATCTGTACACTGACTGGTGTCTCTCAGTCCCCCCTCTCTATCTCTCAGGGAGATATCTGTACACTGACTGGTGTCTCTCAGTCCCCTCTCTCTCTCAGGGAGATATCTGTACACTGACTGGTGTCTCTGAGTCCCCCCTCTCTCTCAGGGACATATCTGTACACTGACTGGTGTCTCTCAGTCCCCTCTCTCTCTCTCTCTCTCAGGGAGATATCTGTACACTGACTGGTGTCTCTCAGTCCCCTCTCTCTCTCTCAGGGAGATATCTGTACACTGACTGGTGTCTCTCAGTCCCCTCTCTCTCTCAGGGAGATATCTGTAAACTGACTGGTGTCTCTCAGTCCCCCCTCTCTCTCTCAGGGAGATCTCTGTACACTGACTGGTGTCTCTCAGTCCCCTCTCTCTCTCAGGGAGATATCTGTACACTGACTGGTGTCTCTCAGTCCCCCCCTCACTCAGGGAGATATCTGTACACTGACTGGTGTCTCTCAGTCCCCTCTCTCTCTCAGGGAGATATCTGTACACTGACTGGTGTCTCTCAGTCCCCTCTCTCTCTCAGGGAGATATCTGTACACTGACTGGTGTCTCTCAGTCCCCCCTCTCTATCTCTCAGGGAGATATCTGTACACTGACTGGTGTCTCTCAGTCCCCTCTCTCTCTCTGGGAGATATCTGTACAGTGACTGGTGTCTCTTAGTCCCCTCTCTCTCTCAGGGAGATATCTGTACACTGACTGGTGTCTCTCAGTCCTCGCTCTCTCTCAGGGAGATATCTGTACACTGACTGGTGCCTCTCAGTCCCCTCTCTCTCTCAGGGAGATATCTGTACACTGACTGGTGTCTCTCAGTCCCCTCTCTCTCTCAGGGAGATATCTGTACACTGACATGTATCTCTCAGAGAGAGAGCATGTGTATGGGAGACAGAGAGAGAGAGAGCGTGTATGGTAGATAGAGTGTGTGTGTGAGAGTGTTAGAGAGGGTGTGTGTGCGAAATAAAGTGTGTGTTTGTCAGAGAGAGCGAGTGTGTTTGTGTGTGTGTCTGTCTGTATGTGTGTGAGAGAGAGTGTGTGCGTGAGTGAGAGTGAGAGAGTGTGTGTGTGTGAGACTGAGAGTGTATGTGTGTGTGTGTGTAAGTGCGTGTGTGAGAGTATGAGAGTGTGTGTGTGAGTGAGAGTGAGAGTGTGTGTGTGAGAGTTTGTGTGTGTGTGAGTGTGTATGTGTGTGTGTTTGAGTATGTGAGTGTGTGTGTGAGTGTGTGTGAGTGTGTGTGTGAGTGTGTGTGTGAGTGCATGTGTGAGAGTATGAGTGTGTGTGTGTGAGTGAGAGTGTGTGTGAGAGTGTGTGTGTGTGTGTGTGTATGTGTGTATGTGTGTGTGTTTGAGTA
>NC_092789.1:32259435-32293572 GCF_047496795.1 Chiloscyllium punctatum | reverse complement strand
GCAATGTGGGCCCTCACTGTCTCCCTCTGCCCTAGCACACTCTCCCCCTCCCTCCACTCTGGGGGCCCCCTCCCTGCAATGTTGGGCCCTCTCTATCTCCCTCTGCCCTGGGGCCTCTCCGAATGCCCTGGGCTCCTCTCTCCCTCTCCCTCCGCCCTGGGCCCCTCTCTCCCTCTCCCTCCGCCCTGGGCCCCTCTCTCCCTCTCCCTCCGCCCTGGGCCCCTCTCTCCCTCTCCCTCCGCCCTGGGCCCCTCTCTCCCTCTCCCCTCCGCCCTGGGCCCCTCTCTCCCTCTCCCTCCGCCCTGGGCCCCTCTCTCCCTCTCCCTGTGACCCCCCCTCTCCCTCCGCCCCTCACCTGCTTTGGGGTAGGTTGCGATGAGTACATCCCCAGCCTTTGCCTGGAAAGTCTCCACCAGGCTCCAGTTGTCAGCGACCCAGTCTGGGAACACCACGTCCTGGACCAGTTTAACCTGGGGCCTGGTCAGTACACAGTCCTTCAGGTCAGAGTGAGAGTCCGTCTCCATCCCTCAGGCCTGGAACTGGGGCACACACACACACACATGGGTCAGTTCACCCACTCTCCTCGGGGAGTGAGACAGCCTCACTCCCCCCCAGCACTCTCCCTCATGCATGCGCACACACTCCTCTCTGTAATATACTGACACACGCACACACTCTCTCTCTCTCTCTCTCTCTCTCTCTCTCTCTCTCTCTCTCTCTCTCTCAAATATACTGCCTCTTCCTCTATCTCCTTCATACTGACACCAACCCACACTCTCGCTCCCTCTCGCACTGACACGTGACTTGGAGCTGCTGGTGTTGGACTGGGGTGGACAAAGTTAAAGTCACACCACACCAGGTTATAGTCCAACAGGTTTATTTAACGTCATACTGACACACACTTCCTCCCTCTCTCTCTCACACTGACGTACACACGCACGCACCCCTCTCTCTCTCTGACACACACATGCCCCTCTCTCTCTCTGACACACGCACGCACCCCTCTCTCTCTCTCTCTCTGACACACGCACACCCCTCTCTCTCTCTCTCTCTGACACACGCACACCCCTCTCTCTCTCTCTCTCTGACACACGCACGCCCCCCTCTCTCTCTCTCTCTGACACACGCACGCCCCTCCCTCCCTCTCTCTCTGACACACGCACGCCCCTCCCCCTCTCTCTCTCTGACACACGCACGCCCCTCCCCCTCTCTCTGACACACGCACGCCCCCCTCCCTCTCTCTCTCTGACACACGCACGCCCCCCTCCCTCTCTCTCTCTGACACACGCACGCCCCCCTCTCTCTCTCTCTCTGACACACGCACGCCCCTCCCTCCCTCTCTCTCTGACACACGCACGCCCCTCCCCCCTCTCTCTCTCTGACACACGCACGCCCCTCCCCCTCTCTCTGACACACGCACGCCCCCCTCCCTCTCTCTCTCTGACACACGCACGCCCCCCTCTCTCTCTCTCTCTGACACACGCACGCCCCTCCCTCTCTCTCTCTGACACACGCACGCCCCCCTCTCTCTCTCTCTCTGACACACGCACGCCCCTCCCCCTCTCTCTCTCTGACACACGCACGCCCCTCCCTCTCTCTCTCTCTGACACACGCACGCCCCTCCCTCTCTCTCTGACACACACGCACGACCCTCTCCCTCTCTCTGACACACGCACGCCCCTCCCTCCCTCTCTCTCTGACACACGCACGCCCCTCCCTCTCTCTCTCTGACACGCGCACGCCCCTCCCTCTCTCTGACACACGCACGCCCCTCCCTCTCTCTGACACACGCACGCCTCTCTCTCTCTCTGACACACGCACGCCCCTCCCTCTCTCTGACACACGCACGCCTCTCTCCCTCTCTGACACACGCACGCCCCTCCCTCTCTCTGACACACGCACGCCCCTCCTCTCTCTGACACACGCACGCCCCTCTCTCTCTCTGACACACGCACGCCCCTCCCTCTCTCTCTGACACACGCACACCCCTCCCTCCCTCTCTCTCTGACACACGCACGCCCCTCCCTCCCTCTCTCTCTGACACACGCACGCCCCTCTCTCTCTCTGACACACGCACGCCCCTCCCTCTCTCTCTGACACACGCACGACCCTCCCTCTCTCTCTCTGACACACGCACGCCCCTCCCTCTCTCTGACACACGCACGCCCCTCCCTCTCTCTGACACACGCACGCCCCTCTCTCTCTCTGACACACGCACGCCCCTCCCTCTCTCTCTGACACACGCACGCCCCTCCCTCCCTCTCTCTCTGACACACGCACGCCCCTCCCTCCCTCTCTCTCTGACACACGCACGCCCCTCTCTCTCTGACACACGCACGCCCCTCCCTCCCTCTCTCTCTGACACACGCACGCCCCTCTCTCTCTCTCTCTGACACACGCACGCCCCTCTCTCTCTCTGACACACGCACGCCCCTCTCTCTCTCTGACACACGCACGCCCCTCTCTCTCTGACACACGCACGCCCCTCCCTCTCTCTCTCTCTGACACACGCACGCCCCTCTCTCTCTCTCTCTCTGACACACGCACGCCCCTCCCTCCCTCTCTCTCTGACACACGCACGCCCCTCCCTCTCTCTCTGACACACGCACGCCCCTCCCTCTCTCTCTGACACACGCACGTGCCCCTCTCTCTCTCTGACACACGCACGCCCCTCCCTCTCTCTCTGACACACGCACGACCCTCCCCCTCTCTCTGACACACGCACGCCCCTCCCCCTCTCTCTGACACACGCACGCCCCTCCCTCTCTCTCTGACACACGCACGACCCTCCCTCCCTCTCTGACACACGCACGACCCTCCCCCTCTCTCTGACACACGCACGCCCCTCCCCCTCTCTCTGACACACGCACGCCCCTCTCTCTCTCTCTGACACACGCACGACCCTCCCTCCCTCTCTGACACACGCACGCCCCTCTCCCTCTCTCTCTGACACACGCACGCCCCTCCCTCTCTCTCTGACACACACGCACGCCCCTCCCTCTCTCTCTCTCTGACACACGCACGCCCCCTCCCCCTCTCTCTGACACACGCACGCCCCTCCCCCTCTCTCTGACACACGCACGCCCCTCCCCCTCTCTCTCTCTGACACACGCACGCCCCTCCCTCTCTCTGACACACGCACGCCCCTCCCCCTCTCTCTCTGACACACGCACGCCCCTCCCTCCCTCTCTCTCTGACACACGCACGCCCCCTCTCCCTCTCTCTCTGACACACGCACGCCCCTCCCTCTCTCTCTGACACACGCACGCCCCTCCCTCTCTCTCTGACACACGCACGCCCCTCCCCCCTCTCTCTCTGACACACGCACGCCCCTCCCTCTCTCTCTGACACACGCACGCCCCTCCCTCCCTCTCTCTCTGACACACGCACGCCCCTCTCCCTCTCTCTCTGACACACGCACGCCCCTCCCTCTCTCTCTGACACACGCATGCCCCTCCCTCTCTCTCTCTGACACACGCACGCCCCTCCCCCTCTCTCTGACACACGCACGCCCCTCCCCCTCTCTCTGACACCCGCACGTGCCCCTCTCTCTCTCTCTGACACACGCACGACCCTCCCTCCCTCTCTGACACACGCACGCCCCTCTCCCTCTCTCTCTGACACACGCACGCCCCTCCCTCTCTCTCTGACACACGCACGCCCCTCCCTCCCTCTCTCTCTGACACACGCACGCCCCTCCCTCCCTCTCTCTGACACACGCACGCCCCTCCCTCTCTCTCTGACACACGCACGCCCCTCCCTCTCTCTCTGACACACGCACGCCCCTCTCCCTCTCTCTCTGACACACGCACGCCCCTCCCTCTCTCTCTGACACACGCACGCCCCTCCCTCCCTCTCTCTCTGACACACGCACGCCCCTCCCTCCCTCTCTCTCTGACACACGCACGCCCCTCCCCCTCTCTCTCTCTGACACACGCACGCCCTCCCTCCCTCTCTCTCTGACACACAGCACGCCCCTCCCTCCCTCCCTCTCTGACACACGCACGCCCCTCCCTCCCTCTCTCTGACACGCGCACGCCCCTCTCTCTCTGACACACGCACGCCCCTCCCTCCCTCTCTCTCTGACACACGCACGCCCCTCCCTCTCTCTGACACACGCACGCCCCTCCCCCTCCCTCTCTCTCTGACACACGCACGCCCCTCCCCCTCTCTCTCTCTGACACACGCACGCCCCTCCCTCTCTCTCTCTGACACACGCACGCCCCTCCCTCTCTCTCTCTGACACACGCACGCCCCTCCCTCTCTCTCTGACACACGCACGCCCCTCCCTCCCTCTCTCTCTGACACACGCACGCCCCTCCCTCTCTCTGACACACGCACGACCCTCCCTCTCTCTGACACACGCACGCCCCTCCCTCTCTCTGACACACGCACGCCCCTCCCTCCCTCTCTGACACACCGCACGCCCCTCCCTCTCTCTCTGACACACGCACGCCCCTCCCTCTCTCTGACACACGCACGCCCCTCTCTCTCTGACACACGCACGCCCCTCCCTCCCTCTCTCTGACACACGCACGCCCCTCCCTCCCTCTCTGACACACGCACGCCCCTCCCTCTCTCTCTGACACACGCACGCCCCTCCCTCTCTCTGACACACGCACGCCCCTCCCTCTCTCTGACACACGCACGCCCCTCCCTCCCTCTCTCTCTGACACACGCACGCCCCTCCCTCCCTCTCTCTCTGACACACGCACGCCCCTCCCTCTCTCTCTGACACACGCACGCCCCTCTCTCTCTGACACACGCACGCCCCTCCCTCTCTCTCTGACACACGCACGCCCCTCCCTCTCTCTGACACACGCACGCCCCTCCCTCTCTCTCTCTCTGACACACGCACGCCCCTCTCCCTCTCTCTCTGACACACGCACGCCCCTCCCTCTCTCTCTGACACACGCACGCCCCTCCCTCCCTCTCTCTCTGACACACGCACGCCCCTCCCTCTCTCTCTGACACACGCACGCCCCTCCCTCTCTCTGACACACGCACGCCCCTCCCTCTCTCTCTGACACACGCACGCCCCTCCCTCCCTCTCTCTCTGACACACGCACGCCCCTCCCTCCCTCTCTCTCTGACACACGCACGCCCCTCCCTCTCTCTCTGACACACGCACGCCCCTCCCTCCCTCTCTCTCTGACACACGCACGCCCCTCCCCCTCTCTCTGACACACGCACGCCCCTCCCTCTCTCTCTGACACACGCACGCCCCTCCCCCTCTCTCTCTGACACACGCACGCCCCTCCCTCTCTCTCTGACACACGCACGCCCCTCCCTCTCTCTGACACACGCACGCCCCTCCCTCTCTCTCTGACACACGCACGCCCCTCTCTCTCTGACACGCGCACGACCCTCTCCCTCCCTCTCTCTCTGACACACGCACGCCCCTCTCTCTCTCTCTCTGACACACGCACAGCCCCTCCCTCTCTCTCTGACACACGCACGCCCCTCTCTCTCTGACACACGCACGCCCCTCCCTCTCTCTCTCTCTGACACACGCACGCCCCTCCCTCCCTCTCTCTCTGACACGCGCACGACCCTCTCCCTCCCTCTCTCTCTGACACATCGCACGCCCCTCCCTCTCTCTCTGACACACGCACGCCCCTCTCTCTCTGACACACGCACGCCCCTCCTCTCTCTCTCTCTGACACACGCACGCCCCTCCCTCTCTCTCTGACACACGCACGCCCCTCTCTCTCTGACACACGCACGCCCCTCCCTCTCTCTCTCTCTGACACACGCACGCCCCTCCCCCTCTCTCTCTGACACGCGCACGACCCTCTCCCTCCCTCTCTCTCTGACACGCGCACGACCCTCTCCCTCCCTCTCTCTCTGACACACGCACGCCCCCTCCCCTTGCCGGTAGTATCTCCCCCACTCCCCCTCTCCCCCTCTCCCCCCCACCCCCCCCCACTCTCTGACACAAATAAAAGATCTTCGACCATGACAGTGAGGAGACAGACACTCAACAAAAGATACAGACATGGTGGGAGAGAGACAGACACAGAAACAGGGAGGTTTGGAGGGGGAGGCCATGTTACCTACTGAATCTCAGTTAGCGAGGAGCTCAGGACCGTCTGTGTGAGACTCCTGCTGTGGACTCTGAACAACTGGGCACCAGTCCACCCGTCACTTTGGGAAAGCACAGGGTAATCTGATTGGTGGCTGGGGGAGAAGGGGAGAGTGGCTGGAAGAGTGTATACAACTGACAGAGAGGAGGGATCACTGTCCACTCCAGGACGGTCTCAGAGTGCTGGGATATTGGAGAGCCCCTCTCCCTCTCCCTCTCCCCTCTCCTCTCCCTCTCCCTCTCCCTCTCCCTCTCCCTCTCCCTCTCCCTCTCCCTCTCCCTCTCCCTCTCCCTCTCCCTCTCCCTCTCCCTCTCCCTCTCCCTCTCCCTCTCCCTCTCCCTTCTGGAAGTTTCCCCCAGGACCTGTCCATTGCTGAGTCAGCCCACAGACACTGCACTGAGGCCAGTTCCATGGAAAGTGTGTCTGGGAGTGAGGGGAGTGTTTGGGTGGATACTCTCGGAGTGGGTTCCAGAACAATGGTGCTTTGTGTACCCTATGGACAGAGCCCAGGTCTCCTGCTCGCCATAAACCCAGGCGTGTGACTTCCATCTGAACTGGATGGAGTAGCTCAATGGCCTCAGGCTGTTAACTCAGAAACATTGGCTTTTCACCTTCAAGGCTTCCTGAAGGTCGTTTGGGTTTATCATTAAGCTGGGTCCTTGGTAATATTTAATCACAGCAACATCTTCAGGCAAACCTCTCTCGCTCTCCCTTATCACAACCCTATCTCCCAATCTCCTTCACCACTCTGGCCCCTACACCCCCTCCCTGTCTCTGTAACACCCTCCAGCCCCTACACCCCCTCCCTGTCTCTGTAACACCCTCCAGCCCCTACACCCCCTCCCTGTCTCTGTAACCTCCTACACCCCCTCCCTGTCTCTGTAACACCCTCCAGCCCCTACACCCCCTCCCTGTCTCTGTAACACCCTCCAGCCCCGACACCCCCTCCCTGTCTCTGTAACACCCTCCAGCCCCGACACCCCCTCCCTATCTCTGTAACCCCCCCTACACCCCCTCCCTATCTCTGTAACCCCCCTACACCCCCTCCCTGTCTCTGTAACCCCCCTACACCCCCTCCCTATCTCTGTAACCCCCCTACACCCCCTCCCTGTATCTGTAACCCCCCTACACCCCCTCCCTATCCCTGTAACCCCCCTACACCCCCTCCCTATCTCTGTAACCCCCCTACACCCCCTCCCTATCTCTGTAACCCCCTCCCTATCTCTGTAACCCCCCTACACCCCCTCCCTATCCCTGTAACCCCCCTACACCCCCTCCCTATCCCTGTAACCCCCCTACACCCCCTCCCTATCTCTGTAACCCCCCTACACCCCCTCCCTATCTCTAGCCCCCTCCAGCCCCTGCAATCCTCCTGTAAAACCAGTCCCCCTCCACCCTTCCCCCCCCCCCCTCCACCCCTCCCCCCCCCCCGTCCTCCTCCTCCTCCCCCCCCCCCCCCGTCCTCCTCCCCCCCCCCGTCCTCCCCCCCCCCCCCCCCCCCTCCACCCCTCCCCCCCCCCCCCCCCCCCCTCCTCCTCCCCCTCCCCCCCCCCCCGGTCCTCCTCCTCCTCCCCCCCCCCCCCCCCCGGTCCTCCTCCTCCTCCCCCCCCCCCCCCCCGTCCTCCTCCTCCCCCCCCCCCCCCCGTCCTCCTCCTCCCCCCCCCCCCCTCGTCCTCCCCCTCCCCCCCCCCCCCCTCCTCCTCCCCCCCCCAGTCCTCCTCCTCCCCCCCCCAGTCCTCCTCCTCCCCCCCCCGTCCTCCTCCCCCCCCCCCCCCGTCCTCCTCCCCCCCCCCCCCGTCCTCTTGCCTCTGACTCTCTCTTTGCCCTTCCTGTTACCTTTCCTGACTCCAGACGCACCTCCCCTCTCTGTCTTGCACTGCCTGTCCCTCTCGCTGTATCTGTCTCTCTCTCTCTCTTTCTCTTCCTCTTTCTCCTTCTGTCTATCTCTCCTTCCTTCTCCCTGTCTCTCCCTCTCCCATAACACACCCTTTCTGTCCCTCTGCCTTCTGCTTATTCCTCATGCATGTGTCCCTGGGTTGCCCCTTACTCATCCCTGTTCTGAAATTCATCCCCTGTTTTGTCCACTAACATGCACTCCCTATCAACAGGCTCCAGTTCAACTCTCCACCCCCGAAGTCTGCCCCTTTTTCCAAATCTGGGCCCTTGAGCAATGATTTTTATTTCCATCTGAGCCTTGAACTTTGTCACGTTATGATCACTATTTCCTGAATGCTGTTTGGGCTGGCTTGTTTTTCCTAGGCCCAACACTGCCCCCTCCCTGACAGGACTGGAAATGCAGTGTCCAGGAACACCCCCCTCCACTTGTTATGTCACTGAATTGCAGTAGTGCCTGTCTGAGGTGAAATAATCACACTTCTGTGTTTTTGAGGCTTGTTAAGAGTTTATTCTGAGCCCCCCCGACTCTTCTCGTCCCGGTCACAGCTCCTGGCGAAACCTCACCGAGCACGGAGCCATCTGTCTCTCGTAATGTTCGTCAAAACGTTCATTCTCAGCCACTGTGAAATGGGTCTTCCAGTCCCCCACCTCACCTGGGAGGGAGGGAGGGACGGAGGGGGAGGGAGGGAGGGAGGGGGGAAAAGGTTGGGAGGCATAGAGGGAGGAACAGACAGAGAGGGGTAGGGAAGGTGGGAGCGACACAGAGGAACAGAGAGGCAGACAGGGAGAGATTGTGTCAATACCATGGATGAGTCGGTGATGTGAGAGGACTGACCCCCCTCCATCCCCTTGCCCCTTTTCAGAGCCCACCGCCCCCTTGTCATCGCTCAGAGGGAGCCTCAGCGAGTCTCTGCAGTGGGTCTTGTCGAGGGTACACACTGCTGTCCCTCTGCTTCGAGGGGGGAGGGGTGGGGAGGGAGTGAATGTGGAAGGTGGGGGTCAGCATCTCGATGGAGTGGGGAGTGGGGCAGGGGCTGCTGTGTCCAGGACAGTGTCGAGCTTCTCGAGTGTTATCAGAGCTGCCCCCCCCAACCCCCCCCCCAGTCCAAGGCGAGTGGGGAGTATCCCCTCACCCTCCTGATTTTGTCGATCATGGGACTGGCTTTGAGCAGCGGGAGTCCAGATGTGAGTTACTCTGACCTGCTCCTGGAGCCACCGGATTGATATGGGGCTGGCTCCGGATCAGTTTATGCTCAATTGGGAACCCCCCAGGACGTTGATAGTGGGGAGGTTTCAGTGATGGTAACACCATTGAACATCAAGGAGGGCGTGGGGGGGGGGGGGGGAGCACAATGATCAAATCCTTTATCAATGGTAACCCACTGGGTGTTGGGGGGGGGGGGGGGGGGGAAATTTAGTGATGGTAACACCATTGAACATCAAGTGGGCGATGGTTAGATTCTCTCTCACCTCACCCCTTGGATCTCTGACCCTTGACCTTCTCCCACCCTGAATTTGAACCCACCCTTTCTCATGAACCTGGAAATGGATTGGTCCATGGTAGGCAACGTGCTGTAATTGGCCTGTGGGTTGTCCCTCATGACCTTGAAAGAGGAGAGATGGACAATCTTCTCGAGGACGTCATCTTCCAGAACCTTCCCCATGAACCGAGCCACCTTCTGGATCTCCCGCCTGGGGTTCTAGATGGAGAGGAGCAAAGGAGAGAGGGGTTAGAGCTCCCGGGGTCAGGGAGAGTGTCCGTGGGGTCAGGGGTCAGAGAGGGAAGGTCCATCCAGGGTCAGGGGTCAGAGAGAGACAGTATCCAGGGTCAGTGGTCAGAGAGGGGGTCCATGCAGGTTCGGGGGCCATAGAGAGAAGGTCCATCCAGACTGTCCAGTCGCTTGTCTCCCAGCCCCCCTCTCCCGCCCCCCCCTCTCCCGCCCCCTCCCCGCCCCCCCTCTCCCGCCCCCCCTCTCCCTCTCCCCCACACTCTCTCCATCTTTACCTCCTTCATGTCTTCATAAAAGAGGAACAGAATCCGATGTTTCTCCTTCGCTTCCCACCAGCCCCTCACATGGTCATACCATGATCCCCAGGAAACTGGAACACACAGAGATTGCACAGTAAGATCCCAGTCTCCCTCCCATCCAAACCCACTGTCACTGGGTCAAAGATTCAACACAGACAATGCAGAGGGAGCTTTACTCTGTATCTAACCCCATACTGTCCCTGGGATGGGGGGGGTTTGATGGGGGGGCCAGTGTAGATGATATTTCTCACCTTGACCCTCCATGAAATTCCGGAGGAATTCCTGCCAGGTCCCAGGCTGAGGCATGTTTTGGGACATCCGATGGAAGTGAAAGTACGAGACCACGTTATCCTTGGCATTTCGAGCGACTACAATTACCTGGGAACAGGGAGAAAGATGCATTCATTAATCCCACAGTATCTCCCCCAAAAATCTATCCATCTCCCAGTCTCCCACACTCTCCCCGTGTCCCTCAGTGTCTCCCTCCCATAAATCTATCCATCTCCCAGTCTCCCACACTCTCCCCATGTCCCTCAGTGTCTCCCTCCCATAAATCTATCCATCTCCCAGTCTCCCACACTCTCCCCATGTCCCTCAGTGTCTCCCCCCCATAAATCTATCCATCTCCCAGTCTCCCACACTCTCCCCATGTCCCTCAGTGTCTCCCCCCCCCCATAAATCTATCCATCTCCCAGTCTCCCACACTCTCCCCATGTCCCTCAGTGTCTCCCCCCCCCATAAATCTATCCATCTCCCAGTCTCCCACACTCTCCCTATGTCCCTCAGTTCCCTCAGTGTCTCCCCCCCCTCAGTCCCGTACCTTACAATCCTGCTCCCAGAAGGATTTGGGAACGAGTTGGAAAGGCAGGTGAGTTTTGACCATCCGCGGTGACTCCATCTTCTCTAACAGCTCGATTCCTGCAATTAACCCCGACAGGGTTAGCTCGGGCTGGGGGTCCCACACGTTATCCTCCCACCTCCCCCCTCCCCCCCCCCCCCCCAACCCAGGGGTACGGGGGGGGGTGGGGGGGTGGAGTCACTGACAGAGACACTCACCACTGGGAAGATTGGGCTGCCGTTGGAATAACTCCAGGAAGGGGATGCGATCGTAGACGGGAGCCCGTTTACACACCTCCACATCGGCATCAGAGTTAATGAGATCCACAATTTCCTGCATCCATGTAGTCCCTACAGAGGGAGACACAGAGGGAGGGAACGAGAGGGTAAGAGAACAGAGGAAGAGAGGCAGAGATGTCAGAAGGAGAGAGAGAGAGGCACAGAGTGAAGGTCAGGGTATGAAATATAAACATAGTCAATTATTCAACCAGACCCTGGGGTCCTATCACTCCACCCTGGAAACTCGCCCTCTCTCCCTCTGCATTGGGGCCCCCTTTCCCTCCGTCCTGGGGCCCTCTCCCCCTCCCTCCGTCCTGGGGCCCTCTCCCCCTCCCTCCGTCCTGGGGCCCTCTCCCCCTCCCTCCGTCCTGGGGCCCACTCCCCCTCCCTCCGTCCTGGGGCCCACTCCCCCTCCCTCCGTCCTGGGGCCCACTCCCCCTCCCTCCGTCCTGGGGCCCACTCCCCCTCCCTCCGCCCTGGGGCCCTCTCCCTGTGACCCCCCCTCTCCCTCTCCCTGTGACCCCCCCTCTCCCTCCGCCCCTCACCTGCTTTGGGGTAGGTTGCGATGAGTACATCCCCAGCCTTTGCCTGGAAAGTCTCCACCAGGCTCCAGTTGTCAGCGACCCAGTCTGGGAACACCACGTCCTGGACCAGTTTAACCTGGGGCCTGGTCAGTACACAGTCCTTCAGGTCAGAGTGAGAGTCCGTCTCCATCCCTCAGGCCTGGAACTGGGGCACACACACACACACATGGGTCAGTTCACCCACTCTCCCCGGGGAGTGAGACAGCCTCACCCCCTCGTGTCTGAGAGGGAGGCCCCAGAGACCGAGAGAGAGAGAGACAGAGAGAAAGAGAGATGGAGATAGACAGAGAGAGAGAGAGAGAGACAGTGAACGAGACAGAGACACCGAGAGAGAGAAAGTGAGAGAGAGGGAAGTTCCTCCCCCTCTCAGCCATAAGTTGGTGTCCCTTTATCCTGAGACTGTTCCCTCTGTTCCTGGACTCTCCCTTTAGGGGAAACATTCTCTCAGCCCTGACCGTGTCAAGTCCCTTAAGGATCCTGAATGTTTCAATGGGATCCTCTCTCACTCTTCAAACCTTCATGGGGGAGAGTCCCACCCTGTTTAACCTTTACTCATCACGCAATCCCCACCCTCTCTCTCTCTCTCTCTCTCTCTCTCTCTCTCTCTCTCTCTCTCTCTCTCTGTCTCTCTCTGCCTCTCAGCACATCAGCGCTCTCTCAAATTGAAAAGAATTATATTCCCATATGCTCACACACACACACTCCCTCACAGTCACACTATCCCTTACACACACACACACTTTCACTCAGACACACTCTCTCATGCTCACGCACACACACACACACACACAAACTCACTTTCTCTTTCCCTCTCTCACACACACACAAAATGTTGTCAGCCCATGACAATGAGGATAGAGAAGGAGACCCAGCGAGAGACATGGACACAGGGAGGGAGAGACAAGGATATAGGAAGGGGGTTTTGAAGGGGGGTTACCTACTGAATCTCAGTTAGCGAGGAGCTCAGGACCGCCTGTGTGAGACTCCTGCTGTGGACTCTGAACAACTGGGCACCAGTCCACCCGTCACTTTGGGAAAGCACAGGGTAATCTGATTGGTGGCTGGGGGAGAAGGGAAGGCAGCTGGCAAAGTGCTGGGATATTGGAGGGGAGCTGTGAGAGATCACTCACTCTCACACTCACACTCACACTCACTCTCACACTGGTTTGGGGTCCCATTGGGGACAGTATAGAGGGGGAGGGAACGGGGAAGGGGTTTGGGGTCCCATTGGGGACGGTGTAGAGGGGGAGGGAACGGGGAAGGGGTTTGGGGTCACACTGGGGACGGTGTAGAGCGGGAGGGAACGGGGAAGGGGTTTGGGGTCCATGGGGACGGTGTAGATGGGGAGGGAACGGGGAGGGGTTTGGGGTCCCATTGGGGATGGTGTAGAGGGGGAGGGAACGGGAAGGGGTTTGGGGTCCCATTGGGGACGGTGTAGAGGGGGAGGGAACGGGGAAGGGGTTTGGGGTCACACTGGGGATGGTGTAGATGGGGAGGGAACGGGGAGGGGTTTGGGGTCCATGGGGACGGTGTAGAGCGGGAGGGAACGGGGAAGGGGTTTGGGGTCCATGAGGGACGGTGTAGAGCGGGAGGGAATGGGGAAGGGGTTTGGGGTCCATGAGGGACGGTGTAGAGGGGGAGGGAATGGGGAAAGGGGTTTGGGGTCGCATCGGGGACGGTGTAGAGGGGGAGGGAACGGGGAAGGGGTTTGGGGTCCCATTGGGGACGGTGTAGAGGGGGAGGGAACGGGGAAGGGGTTTGGGGTCCCATTGGGGACGGTGTAGAGGGGGAGGGAACGGGGAAGGGGTTTGGGGTCCCATTGGGGATGGTGTAGAGCGGGAGGGAACGGGGAAGGGGTTTGGGGTCCCATTGGGGACGGTGTCACTGGGACCATTCCAGAGGCAGCTTTGGATATTTCAGGTGGTGTTGAGGGTGAAACCTTCTGGAAGTTTCCCCCAGGACCTGTCCATTGCTGAGTCAGCCCACAGACACTGCACTGAGGCCAGTTCCATGGAAAGTGTGTCTGGGAGTGAGGGGAGTGTTTGGGTGGATACTCTCGGAGTGGGTTCCAGAACAATGGTGCTTTGTGTACTCTATGGACAGAGCCCAGGTCTCCTGCTCGCCATAAACCCAGGCGTGTGACTTCCATCTGAACTGGATGGAGTAGCTCAATGGCCTCAGGCTGTTAACTCAGAAACATTGGCTTTTCACCTTCAAGGCTTCCTGAAGGTCGTTTGGGTTTATCATTAAGCTGGGTCCTTGGTAATATTTAATCACAGCAACATCTTCAGGCACACCTCTCTCGCTCTCCCTTATCACAACCCTATCTCCCAATCTCCTTCACCACTGTGGCCCCTACACCCCCTCCCTATCTCTGTAACACCCTCCAGCCCCTACACCCCCTCCCTGTCTCTGTAACACCCTCCAGCCCCTACACCCCCTCCCTGTCTCTGTAACCTCCTACACCCCCTCCCTATCTCTGTAACCCCCCTACACCCCTCCCTATCCCTGTAACGACCCTACACCCCCTCCCTATCTCTGTAGCCCCCCTACACCCCCTCCCTATCTCTGTAACTCCCCTACACCCCCTCCCTATCTCTGTAACCCCCCTACACCCCCTCCCTATCTCTGTAACCCCCCTACACCCCCTCCCTATCTCTGTAACCCCCCTACACCCCCTCCCTGTCTCTGTAACACCCTACAGCCCCTACACCCCCTCCCTATATCTGTAACCCCCCTACACCCCCTCCCTGTCTCTGTAACCCCCCTACATCCCCTCCCTATCTCTGTAACCCCCCTACACCCCCTCCCTGTCTCTGTAAACCCCCTACACCCCCTCCCTGTCTCTGTAACACCCTACAGCCCCTACACCCCCTCCCTATCTCTGTAACCCCCCTACACCCCCTCCCTGTCTCTGTAACCCCCCTACACCCCCTCCCTGTCTCTGTAACACCCTACAGCCCCTACACCCCCTCCCTATCTCTGTAATCCCCCTACACCCCCTCCCTGTCTCTGTAACCCCCCTACACCCCCTCCCTATCTCTGTAACCCCCTCCAGCCCCTGCAATTCTCCTCTACAACCTGGTTCGCTCCCTCCCCCTCCCTAACTTCTCATACAGCAATGAACTTGATGTCTCTCTCTCTTTCTCTTTATGATCACTACTTCCTAAATCTGTCCCACTGTTTGGGGGATCTGTAATAAATATGCTTTTGTTATGTCACTGAATTGCAGTAGTGCCCGTCTGAGGTGAAATAATCACACTTCTGTGTTTTTGAGGCTTGTTAAGAGTTTATTCTGAGTCCCCCCGACTCTTCTCGTCCCGGTCACAGCTCCTGGCGAAACCTCACCGAGCACGGAGCCATCTGTCTCTCGTAATGTTCGTCAAAACGTTCATTCTCAGCCACTGTGAAATGGGTCTTCCAGTCCCCCACCTCACCTGGGAGGGAGGGAGAGGGGGAGGGAGGAAACAGGGAGTGGGAGAGAGAGAGGTAGGGAAGATGGGAGAGACACAGAGGAACCCAGAGACAGACAGGGAGAGATTGTGTCAATACCATGGATGAGTCGGTGATGTGAGAGGACTGACCCCCCTCCATCCCCTTGCCCCTTTTCAGAGCCCACCGCCCCCTTGTCATCGCTCAGAGGGAGCCTCAGCGAGTCTCTGCAGTGGGTCTTGTAGAGGGTACACACTGCTGTCCCTCTGCTTCGAGGGGGGTGGAGAGGAGGGGAGGGAATGAATGTGGAAGGTGGGGGTCAGCATCTCGATCGAGTGGGGGAGGGGCTGCCCTGTCACAGATGGTGTCGTGCTTCTCAACTGTTGTCGGAGCTGTTCCCCCCCCCCCATCCCCCCCTGTCCAGGGCGAGTGGGGAGTGTCCCCTCCCCCTTCGTGACTCATGCCTCATCGATGGTGGGACAGGGCTTTGGGAATGAGTGAGGAGGGGAGTTATCCGATGCAGGATTCCCAGCCTCTGACGTGCTCCTGCAGCCACAGGATTGATATGGGGCTGGGGCTGGGTCAGTTTCTGCTCAATGGGAACCCCCAGGATGTTGATAGTGGGGGGGGGGGGAATTCGGTGACGGTAACACCATTGAACATCAAGGGGGCGATGGTTAGATTCTCTCTCAATGGGAACCCCCAGGATGTTGATAGTGGGGGAGGGGGGATTCAGTGACGGTAACACCATTGAACATCAAGGGGGCGATGGTTAGATTCTCTGTCCCCCACAGCTTTGGCCTTTGACCCTTGAACCCCCCCCCCCCCCATCTCTGACTTTTAAACCCACCTTTTCTCATGAACCTGGAGATGGATTGGTCCATGACGTTGCTCGGCAACATAGTGTAATTAGCCATTGGGTTGTCCCTCATGACCTTGAAAGAGGAGAGATGGACAATCTTCTCGAGGACGTCATCTTCCAGAACCTTCCCCATGAACCGAGCCACCTTCTGGATCTCCTGCCTGGGGTTCTAGATGGAGAGGAGCGAAGGAGAGAGGGGTTAGAGCTCCCGGGGTCAGGGAGAGTGTCCATGGGGTCAGGGGTCAGAGAGAGGGTACATCCAGGCTCAGGGGTCAGTGAGAGTGAACATGCAGGGTCAGGGGTCAGTGAGAGGGTCCATCCAGACCCTGATGTCTCTTGTCTCCCTCTCCCTCCCCCTCCCTCTCCCTCCCAGCCCCTCTCTCCCTGTCTCTGCCCCCTCCATTCTCTCTCTGTCACACCCTCCAACACTTGTTCTCCCCCACACTCTCTCCATCTTTACCTCCTTCATGTCTTCATAAAAGAGGAACAGAATCCGATGTTTCTCCTTCGCTTCCCACCAGCCCTTCACATGGTCATACCATGATCCCCAGGAAACTGGAACACACAGAGATCGCACAGTCAGATCCCAGTCTCCCTCCCATCAAAACCCCCTGTCACTGGGTCAAAGATTCAACACCGACAATGTAGAGGGAGCTTTACTCTGTATCTAACCCCATACTGTCCCTGTCCCTGTCCGTGGGATGGGGGGGACAGTGTAGAGGGAGCTTTACTCTGTATCTAACCCCATGCTGTCCCTGGGAGTGTTTGATGGGGGACAATGTGGCGGGAGCTTTACTCTGTATCTAACCCCGTGCTGTCCCTGTCCTGGGAGTGTTTGATGGGGGGACAGGGTAGAGGATGATATTTCTCACCTTGACCCTCCATGAAATTTCGGAGGAATTCCTGCCAGGTCCCAGGCTGAGGCATGTTTTGGCACATCCGATGGAAGTGAAAATACGAGACTGCATTATCCTTGGCATTTCGAGTGACCACAATTACCTGGGAACAGGAAGGAAGATGCACTTATTACTTCCCTCAGTATCTCCCCCCAACAATCTATCCATCTCCCAGTCTCCCACACTCTCCCCGTGTCCCTCAGTGTCTCCCCCCCATAAATCTATCCATCTCCCAGTCTCCCACACTCTCCCCGTGTCCCTCAGTGTCTCCCCCCCCATAAATCTATCCATCTCCCAGTCTCCCACACTCTCCCCGTGTCCCTCAGTGTCTCCCCCCCATAAATCTATCCATCTCCCAGTCTCCCACACTCTCCCCATGTCCCTCAGTGTCTCCCTCCCATAAATCTATCCATCTCCCAGTCTCCCACACTCTCCCCATGTCCCTCAGTGTCTCCCTCCCATAAATCTATCCATCTCCCAGTCTCCCACACTCTCCCCGTGTCCCTCAGTGTCTCCCCCCATAAATCTATCCATCTCCCAGTCTCCCACACTCTCCCCGTGTCCCTCAGTGTCTCCCCCCCATAAATCTATCCATCTCCCAGTCTCCCACACTCTCCCCGTGTCCCTCAGTGTCTCCCCCCCATAAATCTATCCATCTCCCACTCTCCCCCACACTCCCCGTGTCTCTCAGTGTCTCCCCCCATAAATCTATCCATCTCCCAGTCTCCCACACTCTCCCAATGTCCCTCAGTTCCCTCAGTGTCTCCCCCCTCAGTCCCGTACCTTACAATCCTGCTCCCAGAAGGATTTGGGAACGAGTTGGAAAGGCAGGTGGGTTTTGATCATCCGCGGTGACTCCATCTTCTCTAACAGCTCGATTCCTGCAATTAACCCCGACAGGGTTAGCTCGGGCTGGGGGTCCCACACGTTATCCTCCCACCTACCCCTCTACCCAGGGGTACGGAGGGGGGGGGGGTGGGGGTGGAGTCACTGACAGAGACACTCACCACTGGGAAGATTGAGCGGCCCAGGGAAAAACTCCAGGAAGGGGATGCGATCGTAGACAGGAGCCCGTTTACACACCTCCACATCGGCATCACAGTTAATGAGATCCACAATTTCCTGCATCCATGTAGTCCCTACGGAGGGAGAGGGTAAGAGACAGAGACAGGGAGGGAGTGGGACGTAGGAAGAGGACAGAGCGACAGAGTGAAGGTCAGGGCATAAAATATAAACATAGTCAATCATTCAACCAGATCCTCCCTAACCGATCGCCATGTCTCTGCCCTGGGGCCCTCACCATCTACCTCTGTCATGGGGCCCACCGTCTGCATCGTGGGACCATGTCTCTCCATCCACCCTGGGGCCCTCACCATCTATCTCCCTCGTGAGACCATGTCTCCCCCTCCACCCTGGGGCCCTCACCATCTACCTCCATCGTGGGACCATGTCTCTCCCTCCACCCTGGGGCCCTCACCATCTACCTCCATCGTGGGACCATGTCTCTCCATCCACCCTGGGGCCCTCACCATCTATCTCCCTCGTGAGACCATGTCTCCCCCTCCACCCTGGGGCCCTCACCATCTATCTCCATCGTGGGACCATGTCTCTCCCTCCACCCTGGGGCCCTCACCATCTACCTCCATCGTGGGACCATGTCTCTCCCTCCACCCTGGGGCCCTCACCATCTACCTCCATCGTGGGACCATGTCTCTCCCTCCTCCCTGAGGCCCTCACCATCTATCTCCCTCGTGAGACCATGTCTCCCCCTCCACCCTGGGGCCCTCACCATCTACCTCCATCGTGGGACCATGTCTCCCCCTCCACCCTGGGGCCCTCACCATCTATCTCCATCGTGGGACCATGTCTCTCCCTCCACCCTGGGGCCCTCACCATCTACCTCCATCGTGGGACCATGTCTCTCCCTCCACCCTGGGGCCCTCACCATCTATCTCCATCGTGGGACCATGTCTCTCCCTCCACCCTGGGGCCCTCACCATCTATCTCCCTCGTGAGACCATGTCTCCCCCTCCACCCTGGGGCCCTCACCATCTACCTCCATCGTGGGACCATGTCTCCCCCTCCACCCTGGGGCCCTCACCATCTATCTCCATCGTGGGACCATGTCTCTCCCTCCACCCTGGGGCCCTCACCATCTACCTCCATCGTGGGACCATGTCTCTCCCTCCACCCTGGGGCCCTCACCATCTACCTCCATCGTGGGACCATGTCTCTCCCTCCACCCTGGGGCCCTCACCATCTATCTCCCTCGTGAGACCATGTCTCCCCCTCCACCCTGGGGCCCTCACCATCTATCTCCCTCGTGAGACCATGTCTCCCCCTCCACCCTGGGGCCCTCACCATCTACCTCCATCGTGGGACCATGTCTCTTCCTCCACCCTGGGGCCCTCACCATCTACCTCTGTCATAGGGCCCACCTCCTCCATCATGGGACCATGTCTCTCCCTCTGCCCTGAGGTCTTATCACTTCACCCTCTCCCTCTCCCTCCGTCCTGGGGCCCTCTCTCCCTCTCCCTCCGTCCTGGGGCCCTCTCTCCCTCTCCCTCCGTCCTGGGGCCCTCTCTCCCTCTCCCTCCGTCCTGGGGCCCTCTCTCCCTCTCCCTCCGTCCTGGGGCCCTCACTCCCTCCGCCCTGGGGCCCTCTCTCCCTCTCCCTCCGTCCTGGGGCCCTCTCTCCCTCTCCCTCCGTCCTGGGGCCCTCTCTCCCTCTCCCTCCGTCCTGGGGCCCTCTCTCCCTCTCCCTCCGTCCTGGGGCCCTCACTCCCTCCGCCCTGGGGCCCTCTCTCCTTCTCCCTCTCCCTGTGACCCTCTCTCCCTCTCCCTCCGTCCTGGGGCCCTCTCTCCCTCTCCCTCCGTCCTGGGGCCCTCTCTCCCTCTCCCTCCGCCCTGGGGCCCTCACTCCCTCCGCCCTGGGGCCCTCTCTCCTTCTCCTCCCTCTCCCTCTCCCTGTGACCCTCTCTCCCTCTCCCTCTCCCTGTGACCCTCTCTCCCTCTCCCTCAGCCCTGGGCCCCTCTCTCCCTCTCCCTGTGACCCTCTCTCCCTCTCCCTGTGCCCCCCTCTCCCTCTCCCTCTCCCTGTGACCCCCCCCCCTCTCTCCCTCTGCCCCTCACCTGCTTTGGGGTAGGTTGCGATGAGTACATCCCCAGCCTTTGCCTGGAAAGTCTCCACCAGGCTCCAGTTGTCAGCGACCCAGTCTGGGAACACCACGTCCTGGACCAGTTTAACCTGGGGCCTGGTCAGTACACAGTCCTTCAGGTCAGAGTGAGAGTCCGTCTCCATCCCTCAGGCCTGGAACTGGGGCACACACACACACATGGGTCAGTTCACCCACTCTCCCCGGGGAGTGAGACAGCCTCACCCCCTCGTGTCTGAGAGGGAGGCCCCAGAGACCGAGAGAGAGAACAAGACAGACGCAGGGCGGAGAGTCCCAGCCTGTTTAACCTTTGTTAATAAGAGAATCCCTCCATCCCGGAAAGCATCCCTCGTGAACCTTCCCTGAACTGCCTCCAGTGAAATCTCTCCTTAAATAAGGGGAATTAAAGCTGCTCACAACTCTCCAGGTCTGCTCTCCCCAGCACCTCGTCCAGTTGCAGTAAGACCTCCCGACTCGGAGACTCCAGCCCCCTTGAAATGAGGGCCAACATTCCACTGGCCCTTCCTGATTACCTGCTATCCTTGGGTACTAGCTCTCTGTGCACCAGACTCCCCCCCGCCCCAAGTCCCTCTGTGTTTCAGCTTTCTCTGCATTGACATCATGTTCTGCACTGATCCCACTGGGCACAGGGTCACTAACCTGTAAAAGATCTCCTCCTCACAGTGTTTCCTGCAAGACGGAGAGACAGAGAGAAACACAGAGAGAGACAGACAGACAGACAGCGAGGGAGACAGAGAAAGAGACAGAGTTGAGGAGGGATAGAAAGTTTGTCGAGGTGGGGATCTTGCCTGTCCAAGATGATTCGGGAGTGAGCAAAGAGCTGGAAGTTTAAGAGTCACACTGAGAATCTCTATAACAGCGCAATGTTTAAAAGGGGAGCGATTTTACAGTAGACCCACATCACAACAGGGCTCTGTTCCAAAACATTCCTGAACAAATCACGACAGTGAGCTGCAGGAGAGTGGGGGGGAGGGGGAGAGAGAGAGAGAGAGTGTGTCTGCTGGATATCTGCAGGAACAACGTCTCAATCTCCAAAAATATTTATCCATCTCCCAGTCTCCCACACTCTCCCCGTGTCCCCCAATCACCTCAGTGTCTCCCCCGCAAAAATCTATCCATCTCCCAGTCTCTCGCACACACCCTGTCTCCCTCAGCGTCTCCCCCAAAAAATCTACCCATCTCCCAGTCTCCCACACTCTCCCCTTGTCCCTCAGTGTCTCCCCCCAAAGATCTATCCATCTCCCAGTCTCCCACACTCTCCCCATGTCCCTCAGTGTCTCCCCCCCCATAAATCTATCCATCTCCCAGTCTCCCACACTCTCCCCGTGTCCCTCAGTGTCTCCCCCCATCAATCTATCCATCTCCCAGTCTCCCACACTCTCCCCGTGTCCCTCAGTGTCTCCCCCCAAAAATCTATCCATCTCCCGCACTCTCCCCATGTCCCTCAATCCCCTCAGTGTCTCCCCTGCCAAACATCTCCCAGTCTCCTACACTCGCCCTCAATTCCCTAAATGGCTCCCCCTCCAAAAATCTATCCAACTCCCAGTGTCCCACATTCTCCCATGTCCCTCAGTGTCTCTCCCCCCAAAGATCTATCCATCTCCCAGTACCTGGTCAGTACACAGTCCTTCAGGTCAGAGTGAGAGTCCGTCTCCATCCCTCAGGCCTGGAACTGGGACACACACACACACACACACACACACACACATGGGTCAGTTCACCCACTCTCCCCGGGGAGTGAGAGAGAGAGACAGAGACAGAGAGAAAGAGAGACAGTGAACGAGACAGAGACACCGAGAGAGAGAAAGTGAGAGAGAGGGAAGTTCCTCCCCCTCTCAGCCTTAAGTTGGTGTCCCTTTATCCTGAGACTGTTCCCTCTGTTCCTGGACCCTCCCTTTAGGGGAAACATTCTCTCAGCCCTGACCCTGTCAAGTCCCTTAAGGATCCTGAATGTTTCAATGGGATCCTCTCTCACTCTTCAAACCTTCATGGGGGAGAGTCCCACCCTGTTTAACCTTTACTCATAACGCAATCCCCACCCTCTCTCTCCCTCCCCGTCTCTCTCTCGCTCTCTCTCTCTCTCTCTCTCTATCTTTCTATCTCTGTCCCTCAGCACGTCAACCCACCCTCAAATTGAACAGAATGCTTTGTCTCACACAAACAAACAGAAAAGGTGCCAGCCCATGACACTGAGGAGAGAGAAGGAGGGACAGAGACCCAGTGAGAGACGGGGACACAGAGGAGGGGGGTTTTGAAGGGGGTTACCTCCAGAATCTCAGTCAGTGAGGAGCTCAGGGCTGTCTGTGTGAGACTCCCGTTCTGGACTCTGAACAACTGGGCACTAGTCCAGTGGGAGCAGGCTCTGATAACATCACCCGTCACTTTGGGAAAGCTCAGGGTAATCTGATTGGTGGCTGGGGGAGAAGGGGAGGGAGCTGGAAGAGTGTATACAACTGAGAGAGAGGAGTGATCACTGTCCACTCCAGGACGGTGTCAGAGTGCTGGGATATTGGAGAGGAGCTCTGAGAGAGACCGCTCGCTCTCTCTCTCTCTCTCTCTCTCTCTCTCTCTCTCTCTCTCTCTCTCTCTCTCTCTCTCTCTCTCTCTCTCTCTCCCTCCCTCCCTATACACTCTCGCTCTCTCTCTCGCTCTCTCTCTCTCTCTCTCCGTCCTGTTTTGACCGGGCGGTGAACCCCTCTGCTAATTTAAACCAAACACTCAAAAAAGCCCACCTCGTAATCTGTTAAAGTATGAGGGACAGAGAACTCCCTAATTCCACTGTTTAAAGAAAAAAAACCATCAATTTATTCTTCGACTCTAAAAGTCAACGTTAAACAGCAACTATTCACAGCTCTGAGCACCCTCCCCTCTCTTAACTGCTGATTACCTGCCTCCAACTCTATAAGAATATATTGTTCCAATAAAATATTTATTACAATTACATCAACTTCATTTCAAAACCATACAGTAGCTGCTGTCATCGGGGTCTGTTGTCTTCCCGCTGAAGGTCTCCCTGGGTGGTCAGCTTTCTTTTTACTGTCGAGATGTTTCATATGAAAAAAGGTATCTTTGATCGAGAGTGTTTTGCTCGCAGTTCGTCTCTCGATGGCAGTTACTCTGTCTGACTTTTCAAAATGCCTGCTTTTTCCATACCCCAAACATCAGATCATCTCATTGGTTCGACATTGGCCAAAACAATAAATTCAAACTCGTTTGGGTTTTGGTATCCTGGGGCATAATTCCGATTGCTGTCAAAACAGCAACCAACACCCAGGTATCTGCTTCACAGCCGAATGTTAAGTATTTTCAATTTTCCAGTACACTCTGAGACTGCTAGCTTGTCATGTACACAGGTTCTTGTATGTTCTCAGTGCAAAACAGCGTTCACTCTGCCTTAAAGGTACAGTACACGCCCTCTATTTCATAACACCTCCTCCCCCACCACCTTAAGAAAACATGAGCCATCATAATGAAAAGATGGCTATTAACCAAAGTTCATATTCACATCTGCACACACACGCACACACACATGTTTATAACATTAGTATCAGTTCAATCAGTGCAATGAGACAAGATTTCGGATGGGGGAGGAAACTGCAGGGTTTGGGCACAATTGAAATGTGGAGCTCATTCAAGGAACAGCTAAGTGTGTGTCCTTGATAAGTGTGTACCTGTCAGGCAGGGAGGTAGTAGGCAAGAGAGGGAACCGTGGTTTACTAAAGAATTGGAAGGTGTTGTCAAGAGGGAGAGGAAGGCTTATGTGAGGATGAGGTGTGAAGGCTCAGTTAGGGGGCTTGAGAGTTCGAGGTTAGACAGAAAAGATCTAAAGGAGGGCTAAGAAGAGCCAGGAGGGGACATGAGAAGTTGGTGGTGGATAGATCAAGGAAAACCTTAAGGCCTTCTATAGGTATATCAGGAATAAAAGAATGACTAGAGTAAGATTAGGGCCAATCAAAGGTAGTCGTGGAAAGTTGTGCGTGGAATCGGAGGACATGGGGAAATGCTCAGTGAATACTTTTCATCAATATTCACATTGGAAAAGGACAATGTTAATGAGAATATGGAGATACAGGCTATTCGATTCGATGGGATTGAGGTTGACAAAGATGTGGTTTTAGCGATTTTGGACGAACTGAAAATAGATAAGAGCCCTGGGCCAGATGGAATTTATCCTCGGATTCTCTGGGAAGGCAGGGAGGAGATTGCAGAGCCGTTGGCATCGATGTTTATGTCCTCATTGTCGACAAGAGTAGTGCCAGAAGATGAGAGAATAGCAAATGTTGTTCCCTTGTTTAAGAAGGAGAGTGGGGACAACCCTGGTCGTTATAGGCCAGTGAGCCTTACTTCAGTTTGTGGGTAAAGTGTTGGAAAAGGTTATAAGAGAAAGGATTTATAATCATCTGGAAAGGAATAGTTTGATTAGGGATAGTCAACCCGGTTTTGTGAAGGGTAGGTCGTGCCTCACTAACCTTATTGAGTTCTTTGAGAAGGTGACCAAACAGGTAGATGAGGGTAAACCGGTTGATGTGGTGTATATGGATTTCAGGCAGGTGTTTTATAAGGTTCCACACTGTAGGCTATTGCACAAAACACGGAGTTTCAGGATTAAAGGTGATTTAGCCGTTTGGATCAGAAATTTGTTAGCTGAAAGAAGACAGAGGGTGGTGGTTGATGGAAAATGTCCATCCTGGAGATCAGTTACCAGTGGTGTGCCCCAAAAATCTGTTTTGGGGGCCACTTCTGTTTGTCATTTTTATAAATGATGTGGTGCAGTTAGAAAGATGCGTTAGTAAATTTGCGGATGACACTAAGGTAGGCAGAGTTGTGGATAGTGATGAAGGACTTTGTGGGTTACAGAGGGACACAGATAAGCTGCAGAGCTGGGCTGAGAAGTGGCAAATGGAGTTTAATGCTGGAAAGTGTGAGGTAGTTCCCTTCAGAAATAACAGGAATGCAGAGTACTGGGATTATGGTAACGTTCTTGGTAATGCAGATGAACAGAGAGATCTTGGTGTCCTGGTGCATAAATCCCTGAAAGATGCCACCCAGGTTAACACATCCATCAAGGTTTTACCTGCACATCCACTAATATCATTTATTGTATCCGTTGCTCTCGATGTGGTCTCCTCTACATTGGGGAGACTGGGCGCCTCCTCACAGACTGCTTTAGGGAACATCTCCGGGACCCCCACACCAATCAATACTCCCCCTCCCACTCTGCCGAGGACATGGAGGTCCTGGGCCTCCTTCACCGCCCCTCCCTCACCACCAGACGCCTGGAGGAAGAACGCCTCATCTTCTGCCTCGGAACACTTCAACCCCAGGGCATCAATGTGGACTTCAACAGTTTCCTCATTTCCCCTTCCCCCACCTCACCCCAGTTCCAAACTTCCAGCTCAGCCCTGTCCCCATGACTTGTCCTACCTGCCTATCTCCTTTCCCACCTATCCACTCCACCCCCCCCCATGACCTATCACCTCCATCCCCTCCCCCACTCACCTATTGTACTCTATGCTCCTTTCTCCCCACCCCCCCCACCGTGCTCTCACTTATCTCTCCACCCTTCAGACTCACTGCCTTTATTCCTGATGAAGGGCTTTTGCCTGAAACGTCGATTGTCCTGCTCCTCGGATACTGCCTGACCTGCTGTGCTCTTCCAGCACCACTAATCCAGAATGAAGTTCTCTGGGTAGCCCAGTCGTGTGAAGAAAGTCACTAACTCCTCTACCACCATTTTTGCCTGGATATTCCGGAATGGAATTGCCTCCGGAAATCTGGTTAGACCCATCCATTATGGTTAGCAAGTACCGGTTTCCAATTTTAGTTCCGAGGAGGGGACCTACACAATCAATTATAACCTGTGTGGAAGGATCTTCGACTGTGGGAATTGACAACAAAGGGGTGGGTTTTATTAGCGCCTGTGCCTTACCTATCCTTTGGCCATGTCTGACATGTACGGCAAAGGTTAACCACATCCTTGTGCATGCCAGGCCCAATAGAAATGTTTTTGTACCTTAGCCTGAGTCTTCCATACCCTTAGGTGACCTCCTACAGGTAGTCCATGTGTTACCCATAACACTTCCTGTCAGTAAGCTATCGGCAACACAATCTGGTGGACTTCGGCCCATCTCTCCTCTGTACTAACCTGTCGTGGTCTCCATTTCTGTCTTCGGGTTCTACCTTTAAGATAATAACCCTCAGGAATACATTAGGACTTCTATTCTGAGTATGCATCAAGATATATATGTATCTTGTATTGTCTTGTCTTTCTGTTATAAGACAATTGGCCTTTCAGGACTAAACCCTTCTGTCTGACCCTCTGCCTGTTCAGGGATTTCCTGTATCATTCCATCAAACAGGGCTGTCCATTAACTGAACCTCGAATCCTTCAGCTTTCTCTTTAGGTTTTTGCTTTGTTGCTGTGACTTATGACAGTGGGATCTGGTTACCACACAGTCTGGGAAAATACCAGGATATTTCTGATTTAACTCCTCAGATCCCTGGTCTATCCTTGGGCATCTCCACAGTGAGCCACACAGTCAGGGCAGGCAGGGACAAGGTAGGACTGATCAATTAAACTGCATTTATCTCAATACAAGGGGCCTAACAGGGAAGGCAGATGAACTCAGGGTATGGTCAGGAACATGGGACTGGGATATCATAGCAATTACAGAAACATGGCTCAGGGATGGACAGGACTGGCAGCTTAATGTTCCAGGATACAAATGCTCCAGGAAGGATAGAAAGGGAGGGAAGAGAGGAGGGGGAGCGGCATTTTTGATAAGGGATAGCATTACAGCTGTGCTGAGGGAGGATATTCCTGGAAATACATCCAGGGAAGTTATTTGGGTGGAACTGAGAAATAAGAAAGGGATGATCACCTTATTGGGATTGTATTATAGACCCCCTCATAGTCAGAAAATTGAGAAACAAATTTATAAGGAGATCTCAGTTATCTGTGAGAATAATAGGGTGGTTATGGTAGGGGATTTTAACTTTCCAAACATCAACTGGAACTGCCATAGTGTTAAGGGTTTAGATGGAGAGGAATTTGTAAAGTGTGTACAAGACAATTTTCTGATTCAGTCTGTGGATGTACCTACTAGAGAAGGTGCAAAACCTGACCCACTCTTGGGAAATAAGGCAGGGCAGGTGACTGAGGTGTCAGTGGGGGAGCACTTTGGGGCCAGGGACCATAATTCTATTAAATTTAAAATAGTGATGGAAAAGAATAGACCAGATCTAAAAGTTGAAGTTCTAAACTGGAGAAAGGCTAATTTTGACGGTATTAGGCAAGAACTTTCAAAAGCTGATTGGAGGCAGATGTTCGCAGGTAAAGGGACGGCTGGAAAATGGGAAGCCTTCAGAAATGAGATCACAAGAATCCAGAGAAAGTATATTCCTGTCGGGGTGAAAGGGAAGGCTGGTGGGTATAGGGAATGCTGGATGACTAAAGAAATTGAGGGTTTGGTTAAGAAAAAGGAGGAAGGAAGCATATGTCAGGTATAGACAGGATACACTGAGTGAATCGTCAGAGGAGTATAAAGGCAGTAGGAGTATACTTAAGGGGGAAATCAGGAGGGCAAAAAGGGGACATGAGACAGCTTTGGGAAATAGGGTTAAGGAGAATCCAAAGGGTTTTTACAAATATATTACAGACAAAGGGGTAACTAGGGAGAGAATAGGGCCCCTCAAAGATCAGCAAGGTGGCCTTTGTGTGGAGCCACAGAAAATGGGGGAGATATTAAAGAGCATTTTGCATCAATATTTACTGTGGAAAAGGATATGGAAGATATAGAATGTAATGAAATAGATGGTGACATCTTGCAAAATGTCCAGATTACAGAGGAGGAAGTTCTGGATGTCTTGTAATGGGTAAAGGTGGATAAATCCCCAGGACCTGATCAGGTGTACCCGAGAACTCTGTGGGAAGCTAGGGAAGTGATTGCTGGGCCTCTTGCTGAGATATTTGTATCATCGATAGTCACAGGTGAGGTGCTGGAGGACTGGAGGTTAGCTAAACGTGGTGCCACTGTTTAAGAAGGGTGGTAAGGACAAGTCAGGGAACTATAGACCAGTGAGCCTGACCTCAGTGATAGGCAAGTTGTTGGAGGGAATCCTGAGGGACAGGGTGTACATGTATTTGGAAAGGCAAGGACTGATTAGGGATAGTCAACATGGCTTTGTGTGTGGGAAATCATGTCTCACAAACTTGATTGAGTTGTTTGAAGAAGTAACAAAGAGGATTGATGAGGACAGAGCAGTAGATGTGATCTATATGGACTTCAGTAAGGTGTTCAACAAGGTTCCCCATGGGAGACTGGTGAGCAAGGTTAGATCTCACGGAATACAGGGAGAACTCGCCATTTGGATGCAGAACTGGCTCAAAGGGAGAAGGCAGAGGGTGGTGGTGGAGGGTTGTTTTTCAGACTGGAGGCCTGTGACCAGTGGAGTGCCACAAGGATCGGTGCTGGGCCCTCTACTTATTGTCATTTATATAAATGATTTGGATGTGAGTATAAGAGGTACAGTTAATAAGTTTGGAGATGACCCCAAAATTGGAGGTGTAGTGGACAGCGAAGAGGGTTCCCTCAGATTACAACAGGATCTGGACCAGATGGGCCAATGGGCTGAGAAGGGGCAGATGGAGTTTAATTCAGATCAATGTGAGGGGCTGCATTTTGGGAAAGCAAATCTTAGCAGGACTTATCCACTTAATGGTCAGGTCCTGGGGAGTGTTGCTCAATAAAGAGACCTTGGAGTGCAGGTTCATAGCTCCTTGAAAGTGGAGTCGCAGGTGGATAGGATAGTGAAGGCAGCATTTGGTATGGTCTCCTTTATTGGTCAGAGTATTGAGTACAAGGAGTTGGGAGGGTCATGTTGTGGCTGTACAGGACATTGGTTAGGGGCCACTGTTGGAATATTGTGTACAATTCTGGTCTCCTTCCTGTCGGAAAGATGTTATGAAACTTGAAAGGGTTCAGAAAAGATTTACAAGGATGTTGGAGGGTTGGAGGATCTGAGCTACAGGGAGAGGCTGAACAGGCTGGGGCTGTTTTCCCTGGAGCGTCAGAGGCTGAGGGGTGACCTTATAGAGGTTTATAAAATCACAAGGGGGTCATGGATAGGGTAAATAGACAAGGTCTTTTCCCCCTGGGGTGGGGGAGTCCAGAACTAGAGGGTTATAAAATCACGAGGGGGACATGGATAGGGTAAATAGACAAGGTCTTTTCCCCCTGGGGTGGGGGAGCCCAGAACTAGAGGGTTATAAAATCACGAGGGGGACATGGATAGGGTAAATAGACAAGGTCTTTCCCCCCTGGGGTGGGGGAGCCCAGAACTAGAGGGTTATAAAATCACGAGGGGGACATGGATAGGGTAAATAGACAAGGTCTTTTCCCCCTGGGGTGGGGGAGACCAGAACTAGAGGGTTATAAAATCACAAGGGGGACATGGATAGGGTAAATAGACAAGGTCTTTTCCCCCCTGGGGTGGGGGAGCCCAGAACTAGAGGGTTATAAAATCACGAGGGGGACATGGATAGGGTAAATAGACAAGGTCTTTTCCCCTCTGGGGTGGGGGAGCCCAGAACTAGAGGGTTATAAAATCACGAGGGGGACATGGATAGGGTAAATAGACAAGGTCTTTTCCCCCTGGGGTGGGGGGAGCCCAGAACTAGAGGGTTATAAAATCACGAGGGGGACATGGATAGGGTAAATAGACAAGGTCTTTTCCCCTCTGGGGTGGGGGAGCCCAGAACTAGAGGGTTATAAAATCACGAGGGGGACATGGATAGGGTAAATAGACAAGGTCTTTTCCCCCTGGGGTGGGGGAGCCCAGAACTAGAGGGTTATAAAATCACGAGGGGGAGATGGATAGGGTAAATAGACAAGGTCTTTTCCCCCTGGGGTGGGGGAGCCCAGAACTAGAGGGCAGAGGTTTAGGGTGAGAGGAGAAAGATATAAAAGAGACTGAAGGGGCAACTTTTTCCCCCAGAGGGTGGTACGTGTATGGAATGAGCTGCCAGAGGATATGGTGGAGGCTGGTACAATTACAACATTGAAGAGGCATTTGGATGGGTATATGAATAGGAAGGGTTTGGAGGGATAGGGGCCGGGTGCTGCCAGGTGGGACTAGATTGGGTTGGGATATCTGGGCTAGCATGGACAGGTTGGACCGAAGGGTCTGTTTCCGTGCTGTCCATCTCTATGTCCCTATGACGGTCATCAGCAAGTGTTTAAATCTGCTGGGGTCTTTTGTCCCCTAAATCTATGTAAATCTGTCCCAAATCTCGGACTGGATCTGTCTAAACCTGTCCAAATTATGGAGCCGAGTCCCCAATCTGTTACGACACAGCGGGGAACCCTCTCTGTTAATTAAACCAAACCACCAGTAAAGTTCACCTCACACCGTCATCTGTTCACTTATGAGCAACAGAGAACTCCCCAAATTCCACTATTGTTCGAAAAATAGCCTCAATTTATTCCTTAACTCTAAAGGTGAACATTAAACAACACCTATTCCCAGCTCGAAGCACTCTCCCTTTCTCTTAACCCCTTCCTATCTGTCTCCAGCTCAATAGCGATATATTGTTCCAATAAAAACCCAGATTAAAATTCCATCAACTTCATTTCAAACCCACACAGTCACTGTCATCTCTAGTGGCCTCCTTTCAGCTGGAGATCTCCCTGGGTCACCTTCTGTCCTGGATTGCAGACATGTTTCACATGAGAAAAGCTCCCTTTGTTTGGAATGTTAGTCTCCCTCAATGCCAGTTTACTCTCTGTCTAACTCTCCAACTGCCCCCCGACAACAGATCATCTCATTGGTTCACCATAGGCAAAACAATACATTGAAACTCGATTGTGCTTTAGTATCCTGGGGCATAATTTACACTATTGGGTTAAATTCAAATTGCTGTTGAAACAGCAACCAAAACCTAGGTATCTGTTTCACAGCCAAATGTGACGTATTTTCAATTTGTCTGTACACACTGAGACTGCTAGCCAGTCATATGACAGGTGCTTGTACACTCTGAGTGCAAACCAGCATTCACTCTCTCTTAAAGGTACAGTGCACGCCTTCAATTCCATATCAGTGTCGAGCTCCCTCAGTGCTGATCCTCCAACACTGTGGAGCTCCTCAGAATGGACCCTCCAAAAATGCACCCTCCCTCAACACAGACCCTCCAACAAATATCACGCACTCTCTTTCTCTCTGTCAGGGACATATCTGTACACTGGTGTTTCTCAGACACCCCTCTCTCTCTCACGGAGATATCTGTACACTGACTGGTGTCTCTCAGTCCCCTCTCTCTCTCTCAGGGAGATATCTGTACACTGACTGGTGTTTCTCAGTCCCCTCTCTCTCTCTCAGGGAGATATCTGTACACTGACTGGTGTCTCTCAGTCCCCTCTCTCTCTCAGGGAGATATCTGTACACTGACTGGTGTTTCTCAGTCCCCTCTCTCTCTCAGGGAGATATCTGTACACTGACTGGTGTTTCTCAGTCCCCTCTCTCTCTCTCTCAGGGAGATATCTGTACACTGACTGGTGTCTCTCAGTCCCCTCCCCCCCTCCCTCTCTCAGGGAGATATCTGTACACTGACTGGTGTCTCTCAGTCCCCTCTCTCTCTCAGGGAGATATCTGTACACTGACTGGTGTCTCTCAGTCCCCGCTCTCTCTCTCAGGGAGATATCTGTACACTGACTGGTGTCTCTCAGTCCCCTCTCTCTCTCACGGAGATATCTATACACTGACTGGTGTCTCTCAGTCCCCCCCCTCTCTCTCTCTCAGGGAGATATCTGTACACTGACTGGTGTCTCTCAGTCCCCTCTCTCTCTCTCAGGGAGATATCTATACACTGACTGGTGTCTCTCAGTCCCCTCTCTCCCTCACGGAGATATCTGTATACTGACTGGTGTCTCTCAGTCCCCTCTCTCACTCTCAGGGAGATATCTGTACACTGACTGGTGTCTCTCAGTCCCCTCTCTCTCTCAGGGAGATATCTGTACACTGACTGGTGTCTCTCAGTCCCCTCTCTCTCTCAGGGAGATATCTGTATACTGACTGGTGTCTCTTAGTCCCCTCTCTCTCTCTCAGGGAGATATCTGTACACTGACTGGTGTCTCTCAGTCCCCTCTCTCTCTCAGGGAGATATCTGTACACTGACTGGTGTCTCTCAGTCCCCTCTCTCTCTCTCAGGGAGATATCTGTACACTGACTGGTGTCTCTCAGTCCCCCCTCTCTCTCTCTCTCTCTCTCTCTCTCTCTCTCTCTCTCAGGGAGATATCTGTACACTGACTGGTGTCTCTCAGTCCCCTCTCTCTCTCTCTCAGGGAGATATCTGTACACTGACTGGTGTCTCTCAGTCCCCTCTCTCTCTCTCTCAGGGAGATATCTGTACACTGACTGGTGTCTCTCAGTCCCCCCTCTCTCAGGGAGATATCTGTACACTGACTGGTGTCTCTCAGTCCCCTCTCTCTCTCTCTCAGGGAGATATCTGTACACTGACTGGTGTCTCTCAGTCCCCTCTCTCTCTCAGGGAGATATCTGTACACTGACTGGTGTCTCTCAGTCCCCTCTCTCTCTCTCAGGGAGATATCTGTACACTGACTGGTGTCTCTCAGTCCCCTCTCTCTCTCACGGAGATATCTATACACTGACTGGTGTCTCTCAGTCCCCCCCCTCTCTCTCTCTCAGGGAGATATCTGTACACTGACTGGTGTCTCTCAGTCCCCTCTCTCTCTCTCTCAGGGAGATATCTGTACACTGACTGGTGTCTCTCAGTCCCCCCTCTCTCAGGGAGATATCTGTACACTGACTGGTGTCTCTCAGTCCCCTCTCTCTCTCTCTCAGGGAGATATCTGTACACTGACTGGTGTCTCTCAGTCCCCTCTCTCTCTCAGGGAGATATCTGTACACTGACTGGTGTCTCTCAGTCCCCGCTCTCTCTCTCAGGGAGATATCTGTACACTGACTGGTGTCTCTCAGTCCCCTCTCTCTCTCACGGAGATATCTATACACTGACTGGTGTCTCTCAGTCCCCCCCCCTCTCTCTCTCTCAGGGAGATATCTGTACACTGACTGGTGTCTCTCAGTCCCCTCTCTCTCTCTCAGGGAGATATCTATACACTGACTGGTGTCTCTCAGTCCCCTCTCTCCCTCACGGAGATATCTGTATACTGACTGGTGTCTCTCAGTCCCCTCTCTCACTCTCAGGGAGATATCTGTACACTGACTGGTGTCTCTCAGTCCCCTCTCTCTCTCAGGGAGATATCTGTACACTGACTGGTGTCTCTCAGTCCCCTCTCTCTTTCAGGGAGATATCTGTATACTGACTGGTGTCTCTTAGTCCCCTCTCTCTCTCTCAGGGAGATATCTGTACACTGACTGGTGTCTCTCATTCCCTCTCTCTCTCAGGGAGTTTTCTGTACACTGACTGGTGTCTCTCAGTCCCCTCTCTCTCTCTCAGGGAGATATCTGTACACTGACTGGTGTCTCTCAGTCCCCCCTCTCTCTCTCTCTCTCTCAGGGAGATATCTGTACACTGACTGGTGTCTCTCAGTCCCCTCTCTCTCTCTCTCAGGGAGATATCTGTACACTGACTGGTGTCTCTCAGTCCCCCTCTCTCTCTCTCAGGGAGATATCTGTACACTGACTGGTGTCTCTCAGTCCCCTCTCTCTCTCTCTCAGGGAGATATCTGTACACTGACTGGTGTCTCTCAGTCCCCCCTCTCTCAGGGAGATATCTGTACACTGACTGGTGTCTCTCAGTCCCCCCCCTCTCTCTCTCTCTCTCTCTCTCTCTCTCAGGAGATATCTGTACACTGACTGGTGTCTCTCAGTCCCCTCTCTCTCTCTCTCTCAGGGAGATATCTGTACACTGACTGGTGTCTCTCAGTCCCCCCTCTCTCAGGGAGATATCTGTACACTGACTGGTGTCTCTCAGTCCCCCCTCTCTCTCTCTCTCTCTCTCAGGGATATATCTGTACACTGACTGGTGTCTCTCAGTCCCCCCTCTCTCTCTCTCAGGGAGATATCTGTACACTGACTGGTGTC
>NC_092789.1:32239297-32259335 GCF_047496795.1 Chiloscyllium punctatum | reverse complement strand
ATACCCACCCTCTCCCCCACATATCCCCATATTCCACTCTTCCCCATATCCACCCTCTCCCCTACATACCAACCTCCTCCTAAATTCCGCCCTCTCTCTCATATCCCACTCTTCCCCAGACCCTCATTTCCCCCTTCCCCATACCCACCCTCTCCCCCACATATCCCCATATTCCACTCTTCCCCATATCCGCCCTCTCCCCTACATACCAACCTCCTCCTAAATTCCGCCCTCTCTCTCATATCCCACTCTTCCCCAGACCCTCATTTCCCCCTTCCCCATATCCACCCTCTCCCCCACATATCCCCATATCCCACTCTTCCCCATATCCACCTTCTCCCCCCACACACCCTCATATCCCATTCTTCCCCATATCTGCCATCAACCTGCATACCCTCATATCCCACTCTTCCCCATATCCTCATATCCCACTCTTGCCCATATCCGCCCTCTCCCCTACATACCCTCATAACCCACTTTTCCCCATATTCCTTCTCTCCCCCACATAGCCTCATCATCCACTCTTCCCTACATCCACCCTCTTCCCCACATACCTGCCTCTTCTACACATCCACCTCCTCCCCACTTACCCTCATATCCCACCCACACTTCCCCATAACCGCCCTCTTCCCCACATAGCCTCATATCCTCTCTTCCCCATATCCCATTCATTCCCATGTCCGCCCTCTCCCCTTTTTCCACCCTCTCCTCCACTTACCCTACCCTCTCCCCAACTTACCCTCATATATCCCACACTTCCCCATATCCGTCCTCTCCCCCACATACATGCCTTTTCACTATACCTACCCTCTCCCCCACATACCCTCATATCCGCCCCCTTCCCATATAACTTCATGTCCCCACTCTTCACCACACCGCCCTCTAACCACATAACCTCATATACCCCTATTCCCTATAACCGCCATCTCCCCATATACCCACCTCTTCGCCATACCCCCCCTCCCCATATACCCCTCACCCCATATCCCCCCTCTCCCCATATCCCCCTCCCCCATATCACCCCCTCCCCCATGCCCCCTATCACCCTCTCGCCCCCATATCCACCCTAAATCCCTCCTCCCCATATCCCCCTCTCCTCATATTCCCCTCTCTCCCCATACCGCCCTCCCCATATCCCCCCTCCGCCCATATCCCCCCACTGACCCCATACCGCCTCCCCCATATCCCCTCTCCCATATCACACCCCCTCCCCCATATCCCCCACCCCATATTCCCCTCTCTCCCCCATATCCACCCTCCCCATATCCCCCCCATATCCCCATACCACATATCCCCCTCCCCCCCATATTCCCCCTCCCTCCCACGTATCCCCCTCCCCCCATATAACCCTCTCGCCCCCATTTCCCCCTCTCACCCCCATTTCCCCCTCCCCTATATCCCCCTCTCTCCCCCATATCTCCCTCCCGTCATATCCCCCTCACCCCCATATCCCCCCTCCCATCATATCCCCCATGTCCCCCTCTCCCCCATATCCCCCATGTCCCCCCCTCTCCCCATATCCCCCTCACCCCCTCTCTCCCCATAACCCACTCTCCCCATATCCCCCTCTCTCCCCCATATCCCCCTCATCCCCTCTCTCCCCATATCCCCCTCTCTCCCCCATATCCCCCTCATCCCCACTCTCCCCATATCCCCCTCACCCCCTCTCTCCCCAAATACCCCCCTCCCCATATCCCCCTCACCCCCCTCTCTCCCCATATCCCCCTCTCTCCCCCTCATCCCCATATCATCCGCTCCCCATACCCCCCTCGCCCCCATATCTCCCTTGCCCCCATATCCCCCTCACCCCCATATACCCTCCTATCCCCCTCTCCTCCATATCCCCCCATATACCCCTCAGTCCCATGTCCCCCTCTCCCCCATGTCCCCCTCTCCCATATCAACCTCATCCCCATATCACCCATATACCCTCACATCCCCTCTCCCCATATCACCCATATACCCTCACATCCCCCTCTCCCCATATCCCCCTCGCCCTCATATCCCCCTCTCCCCCATATCCACCCATATACCCCATATCCCCCTCTCCCCCATATCCCCCCACATACCCCATATCCCCCTCTCCCCCACATACCCCATATCCCCCTCTCCCCCACATACCCCATATCCCCCTCTCCCCCACATACCCCATATCCCCCTCTCCCCCACATACCCGATATCCCCCTCTCCCCCACATACCCCATCTACCCCATATCCCCCTCACCCCCATATACCTACATGTACCCCATATCCCCCTCTCCCCATATTCTCCCATATCCCACTCTCCCCCATATCCCCCACTCCCCATATCCCCCTCCCCCATATCCCCCTCTCTCCCCCCATATCTCCCTCCCCATCATATCCCCCATGTCCCCCCTCTCCCCCATATCCTCCATGTCCCCCCTCTCCCCCATATCCCCCTCTCTCCCCCATATCCCCCTCTCTCCCCCATATCCCCCTCACCCCCTCTCTCCCCAAATACCCCCTCTCCCCCATATCCCTCTCACCTCTCTCTCCCCATATCACCCCCTCCCCCATATCACCCCCTCCCCCATACCCCCATATCCCATCTCTCCCCATATCTCCATTATCCCCCTCGCCCCCATCTCCCTTATCCCCCTCACCCCCATATCCCCTCCTATCCCCCTCTCCTCCATATCCCCCCATATGCCCCTCAGTCCCATATCCCCCTCTCCCCATGTCCCCCTCTCCCACATGTCCTCCCTCTCCCATATCACCCATATACCCTCACATCCCCCTCTCCCCATATCACACATATACCCTCATATCCCCCTCACCCTCATATCCCCCTCTCCCCATATCCACCCATATACCCCCCTCTCCCCCATATACCCCATATCCCACTCTCCCCCACATACCCCATATACCCCTCTTCCCCACATACCCCATAACCCCCTCACCCCCATATTCCCCCATGTACCCCATATCCCCCACTCCCTCATTTCCCCCCACTCCCCATATCCCCCTCTCTCCCATATCCAAGTCCGCCCCTCTCCGATATAATTCCCCTCCCCATATCCCCCTCTCTCCCCATATCCCCCTCTCTCCCCCATATCCCTCTCCCCATATACTCCATGTCCCCCTCTCCTCGCATATCCCCCTCTCCCCCATATCCCCCTCGCCCCATATCCCCCTCTCTCCCCATATCCCCCTCTCTCCTTCATATCCCCCCAAATCCCCCTCTCCCCATATTCACCCATATACCCCATATCCCCCTCTCCCCCATATCCCCCACATCCCCCTCTCCCCCACATACCCCTCTCCACCACATACCCCATATCCCCCTCTCCTGACATACACCATCTACCCCATATCCCCCTCACCCCCCTATACCTACATGTACCCCATATCCCCCTCCCCCATATCCCCCTCTCCCCCATATTCCCCCTCTCCCCCATATCCCCCACTCCCTCATATCCCCCCACTCCCTCATATCCCCCTCTCTCCCCCATATCTCCCTCCCCATCATATCCCCCATGTCCCCCCCTCTCCCCCATGTCCCCCCATGTCCCCCCCCTCTCTCCCATATCCCCCATGTCCCCCCTCTCCCCCATATCCCCCTCATCCCCACTCTCCTCATATCCCCCTCACCCCCTCTCTCCCCAAATACCCCCTCTCCCCCATATCCCTCTCACCCCCTCTCTCCCCATATCCCCCTCATCCCCCATATCAACCCCTCCCCCATATCCCATCTCTCCCCATATCCCCCTCGCCCTCATATCTCCCTTATCCCCCTCGCCCCCATCTCCCTTATCCCCCTCACCCCCATATACCCTCCTATCCCCCTCTCCTCCATATCCCCCCATATGCCCCTCAGTCCCATATCCCCCTCTCCCCATGTCCCCCTCTCCCACATGTCCTCCCTCTCCCATATCACCCATATACCATCACATCCCCCTCTCCCCATATCACCCATATACCCTCACATCCCCCTCTCCCCATATCCCCCATATACCCTCACATCCCCCTCTCCCCATATCCCCTCATAACCCCCTCTCCCCATATCCCCTTCGCCCTCATATCCCCCTCTCCCCATATCCACCCATATCCCCCTCGATACCCCATATCCCCCTCGATACCCCATATACCCCTCTTCCCCACATACCCCATATACCCCATGTACCCCTCTCCCCCACATCTCCCCATATACCCCATATCCCCCACTCCCTCATTTCCCCCCACTCCCCATATCCCCCTCTCTCCCATATCCAAGTCCGCCCCTCTCCCATATAACCCCCCTCCCCATATTCCCCTCTCCCCATATCCCTCTCTCTCCGCCATATCCCTCTCCCCATATACCCCATGTCCCCCTCTCCTCGCATATTACCCTCTCCCCCATAACCCCCATGTCCCCCCCTCCCCCTCCCCATGTCCCCCCTCCCCCTCCCCATGTCCCCTCCATGTCCCCCCCTCCCCCCATTTCCCCCTCCCCATATCTCCCCCATGTCCCATCTCCCCCATATCCCCCCTTGCCCCCATATCCCCCCTCCCCATGTCTCCCATATCCCCCTCCTCATGTCTCCCATATCCCCCTCCCCATGTCCCCCCCTCCCCTTCCCCATGTCTCCCCCTCCCCCTCCCCATATCCCCCTCCCCATGTCCCCCCTCTCCCCCTCCCCATGTCCCCTCATGTCCCCCCTCTTCCCCATATCCCCCTCCCCATGTCCCCCCTCCCCCATATCCCCCTCCCCATGTCCCCCCCTCCCCCATATCCCCCTCCCCATGTCCCCCCCTCCCCCATATCCCCCCTCTCCCCCTCCCCATGTCCCCCCTCTCCCCATGTCCCCCCTCTCCCCATGTCCCCCCCATGTCCCCCCTCTCCCCATGTCCCCCCTCTCCCTCTCCCCATGTCCCCCCCCATGTCCCCCCTCTCCCCATGTCCCCCCTCTCCCCCTCCCCATGTCCCCCCCCCATGTCCCCCCTCTCCCCATGTCCCCCCTCTCCCCATGTCCCCCCTCTCCCTCTCCCCATGTCCCCCCTCTCCCCATGTCCCCCCTTTCCCTCTCCCCATGTCCCCCCCCATGTCCCCCCTCTCCCTCTCCCCATGTCCCCCCCATGTCCCCCCTCTCCCTCTCCCCATGTCCCCCCATGTCCCCCCTCTCCCCCTCACCATGTCCCCCCACACCCCCTCCCCATGTCCCCCCTCTCCCTCTCCCCATGTCCCCCCTCTCCCCATGTCCCCCCTCTCCCCATGTACCCCCTTCCCCATGTCTCCCATATACCCCTCCCCATGTCTCCCATATACCCCTCCCCATATCCCCCCCATGTCCCCCCTCCCCCCCATATCCCCCCATGTCCCCCCTCGCCCCCATATCCCCCCTCTCCCCTATATCCCCGCTCCCCCCATATCCAGCCCATGTCCCCCCTCTCCCCCATACCCGCCTCCCCATACCCCCCTCCCCCCATATCCCCCCTCTCCTCCATATCCCCCTCCCCATATCCCCCCTCTCCCACACTCCCCCATATCCGCTTCTCCCCCATATCCCCCCCTCCCCCCATACTCCCCCTCTCCCCCATATCCCCCCTCTCCCATACTCCCTCCCACATATCCCCCTCCTCCCATATCCCCCCTCCCCCCACACTCCCTCCCACATATCCCCCCTCCCCCCACACTCCCTCCCACATATCCCTCTCTCCCCATATCCCCCCTCCCCCCACACTCCCTCTCTCCCCATATCCCCCTTCCCCCCATACTCCCCCTCTCCCCCATATCCCCCTTCCCCCCATACTCCCCCTCTCCCCCATATCCCCCCACCCCCAAATCCCCCCTCTCCCCATACTCCCCCTCTCCCCCATACACCCCTCCCCCATACTCCACCCTCTTCCCCCAAAACCCCCTCCCCCCAAAACCCTCTCCCCATACTCCACCCTCTTCCCCAAAACCCCCTCCCCCATACTCCCCCCTCTCCCCCATACCCCTTCCCCCGTATTCCCCCTCTCCCCGTACCCCCCTCCCTCATACTCCCACCTCTCCCCATACCCCCCTCCCCCCATATCCCCCCCTCTCCCCTATACCCCCCATATCCCCCTCTCCCCATACCCCCATCCATACATATCCCCCCTCCCCCCATATCCACCCCCTCCCCCATAACCCCTCACCCATATCTCCGTCCCCCCCATATCCCACTCCCCATGCCCCCCTCCCCCATATCCCCCCTCCCCTATATCCCCCTCCCCATGCACCCCACCTCTCGCCATGTCCCCCCCATGTCCCCCTCCCCCATTCCCCACTCTCCCCCATACTCCCACCCCCTCCCCCATGTCCACTCTCCCCATATCCGCCATGTCCCCATCTCGCCCATATCCGCCTCCATGTCCCCTCTCCCATATCGCCCTCCCCATGTCCCCCTTCTCCCCCACATCGCCCTCCCCATGTCCGCCCTCTCCCCCATATCCACCTCCCCATGTCCCCCCTCTCCCCAATATCGCCCTCCCCATGTCCGCCATCCCCCTCCCCATGTCCGCCCTCTCCCCCATATCCCCCTCCCCATGTCCCCCCACTCCCCCATATCCCCCTCCCCATGTACCCCCTCTCCCCCATATCTCCCTCCCCATGGCCCCCCTCTCCACCATATCCCCCCTCTTCCCCATGTCCCCCCTCTCCCCCATGTCCCCCCTCTCCCCAAGTCCCCCCTCTCCCCCATGTCCCCCCTCTCCCCAAGTCCCCCCTCTCCCCCAAGTCCCCCCTCTCCCCAAGTCCCCCCTCTCCCCCAAGTCCCCCCTCTCCCCCATATCCCCCTCCCCAAGTCCCCCCTCTCCCCCATATCCCCCTCCCCAAGTCCCCCCTCTCCCCCATGTCCCCCCTCTCCCCCATATCCCCCTCCCCCATATCCCCCTCCCCAAGTCCCCCCTCTCCCCCATGTCCCCCCTCTCCCCCATATCCCCCTCCCCAAGTCCCCCCTCTCCCCCATGTCCCCCCTCTCCCCAATATCCCCCTCCCCAAGTCCCCCCTCTCCCCCATGTCCCCCTCCCCAAGTCCCCCCTCTCCCCCATGTCCCCCCTCTCCCCCATGTCCCCCCTCTCCCCCATATTCCCCTCCCCAAGTCCCCCCTCTCCCCCATATCCCCCTCCCCAAGTCCCCCCTCTCCCCCATATCCCCCTCCCCAAGTCCCCCCTCTCCCCCATATCCCCCTCCCCAAGTCCCCCCTCTCCCCCATATCCCCCTCCCCAAGTCCCCCCTCTCCCCCATGTCCCCCCTCTCCCCCATATCCCCCTCCCCAAGTCCCCCCTCTCCCCCATGTCCCCCCTCTCCCCCATATCCCCCTCCCCAAGTCCCCCCTCTCCCCCATGTCCCCCCTCTCCCCAATATCCCCCTCCCCAAGTCCCCCCTCTCCCCCATGTCCCCCCTCTCCCCAATATCCCCCTCCCCAAGTCCCCCCTCTCCCCCATGTCCCCCTCCCCAAGTCCCCCCTCTCCCCCATGTCCCCCCTCTCCCCCATGTCCCCCCTCTCCCCCATGTCCCCCTCCCCAAGTCCCCCCTCTCCCCCATATCCCCCTCCCCAAGTCCCCCCTCTCCCCCATATCCCCCTCCCCAAGTCCCCCCTCTCCCCCATGTCCCCCTCCCCAAGTCCCCCCTCTCCCCCATGTCCCCCTCCCCAAGTCCCCCCTCTCCCCCATGTCCCCCCTCTCCCCCATATCCCCCCTCTCCCCCATATCCCCCCTCTCCCCCATATCCCCCCTCTCCCCCATATCCCCCTCCATGTCCCCCCTCTCCCCCATATCCCCCTCCATGTCCCCCCTCTCCCCCATGTCCCCCCTCTCCCCCATATCCCTCTCTCCATGACCCCCCTCTCCCCCATACCCCCTCCCCAAGTCCCCCCTCCTCCCCCATATCCCCCCCCCCATGACCACCCCTCTACCCCATATCCCCCTCCCCAAGTCCCCCCTCTCCCCCATATCCCCCTCCCCATGTCCCCCCTCTCCCCCTCCCCATGTCCCCCCATATCCCCCTTCTCCCCCATATCCCCCTCCCCATGCCCCCCCCTCCCCCATATCCCCCTCCCCATGCCCCCCCTCTCCCCATGTCCCCCCTCTCCCCCATATCCCCCTCCCCATGCCCCCCCTCTCCCCCATGTCCCCCTCCCCATGGCCCCCCCTCTCCCCATGTCCCCCCTCTCCCCCATATCCCCCTCCCCATGCCCCCCCTCTCCCCCATGTCCCCCTCCCCATGGCCCCCCCTCTCCCCATATCCCCCTCCCCGTGTCTCCCATATCCCCCCTCTCCCCCATATCCCTCTCCCCATGTCCTCCCCCCATGGTCCCCATATCCCCCATATCCCTCTCCCCATGTCCCCCCCATGTACCCCATATCACCCACCCCATGTCCCCCCCATGTACCCCATATCACCCACCCCATGTCCCCCCATGTACCCCATATCACCCACCCCATATCCCCCCATGTACCCCATATCCCCCTCCCCATGTCCCCCCATATCCCCCTCCCCATGTCCCCCCATGTACCCCATATCCCCCTCCCCATGTCCCCACTCTTCCCCATATCCCCCCTCTTCCCCATATCCCCCTCCTCATGTCCCCCCCTCTCCCCCATATCCCCCTCCCCATGTCCCCCCTCTCCCCCATATCCCCCTCCCCATGTCCCCTCTCCCCCATATCCCCCTTCCCATATCCCCCCTCTCCCCCATATCCCTCTCCCCATGTGCCCCCCCTCCCCCATGCCCCCCCGTATCCCCCTACCCATGTTCCCCCCATGTCCCCAGTATCCCGCTCCCCATGTTCCCCCCTCTCCCCATGTCCACCTCCCCATGTGCCCATGTCCCCCCTCTCCCCGTATCCCTCTCCCCATGTTACTCCCATGTCCCCCCCTCTCACCCCTCCCCCATTTCACCCTCCCCATGTCCCCCATATTCCCCCACCATATCCCCCCTCCGCCCATATCCCCCCACCATATCCCCCCTCCCCCCATATCCTCCCACCATATCCCCCCTCCCCACCATATCCATCCACCCCATCATATCCATCCTCCCACCATATCCCCCCACCGTATCCCCCCTCTCCCCGTATCCCCCCCATATCCCCCTCTCCCCCCGTATCCCCCCCAAATCCCCCCCCGTATCCCCCCCCAAATCCCCCTCCCCCCTGTATCCCCCCATACCCCCCTCCCCCCCGTATTCCCCACCATATCCCCCTACCCCCCATATCCCCCTCACCCCGTATCCCCCCCCAAATCCCCCTCCGCCCCCGTATCCCCCTCCCCCCCCGTATCCCCCCCATATCCCCCTCCCCCCGTATCCCCCCCATATCCCCCTACCCCCCGTATCCCCCCATATCCCTCTCCCCCCGTATCCCCCCATATCCCCCTCCTACCCAGGTCCCCCCTCTCCCCCATATCCCCCTCCCCATGTCCCCCCTCTCCCCCATATCCCCCTCCTACCCATGTCCCCCCTCTCCCCCATATCCCCCTCCTACCCATGTCCCCCCTCTCCCCCATATCCCCCTCCCCATGTCCCCCCTCTCCCCCATATCCCCCTCCCCATATCCCCCTCCCCATGTCTCCCATATCCCCCTTCCCATATCCCACCTCCCATATCCCCCCTCTCCCCCATATCCCCCCCCTCCCCCCATGTTCCCCATATCCCTCTCCCCGTGTCCCCCCCCATGTACCCCATATCACCCTCCCTATGTCCCCCATGTACCCCATATCCCCCTCCCCATGTCCCCCCTCTTCCCCATATCCCCCCTCTTCCCCATAACCCCCTCTTCCCCATATCCCCCCTCTTCCCCATATCCCCCCTCTTCCCCATAACCCCCTCCCCCCGTATCCCCCCATATCCCCCTCCCCCCATATCCCCCCCATATCCCCCTCCCCCCATATCCCCCTCCCCCCCGTATCCCCCCCATATCCCCCCCGTGTCCCCCCCATATCCCCCTCCCCCCCGTATCCCCCCCATATCCCCCTCCCCCCCGTATCCCCCCCGTATCCCCCTCCCCCCTGTATCCCCCTCCCCCCGTATCCCCCTACCCCCCGTATCCCCCTACCCCCCGTATCCCCCTCCCACCCGTATCCCCCCGTATCCCCCCCGTATCCCCCTCCCACCCGTATCCGCCCCGTATCCCCCTCCCACCCGTATCCGCCCCGTATCCCCCTCCCACCCGTATCCCCCCCGTATCCCCCTCCCCCCGTATCCCCCCATATTCCCCCCCTTATCCCCCTCCACCCCCGTATCCCCCCCATATCCCCCTGCACCCCCGTATCCCCCCATATCCCCACCTGTATCCCCCCATATCCCCCTGCCCCCCCGTATCCCCCCATATCACCCCCCGTATCACCCCCCCCGTTTCCCCCACAATATCACCCCCCCATATCACCCCCACAACACCCCCCCGTATCCCGCCATATCACCCCCACTGTATCCCCCCCATATCCCCCTCCCCGCCGTATCCCCCCCATATCCCCCTCCACCCCCGTATCCCCCCATATCCCCCTCCACCCCGTATCCCCCCCATATCCCCCTCCACCCCCGTATCCCCCCCATATCCCCACCTGTATCCCCCCATATCCCCCTGCCCCCCCGTATCCCCCCCATATCACCCCCCCGTATCCCCCCCATATCGCCCCCCCGTATCACCCCCCCCGTTTCCCCCACAATATCACCACCCCGTTTCCCCCACAATATCACCACCCCGTTTCCCCCACAATATCACCACCCCCGTTTCCCCCACAATATCACCACCCCCGTTTCCCCCACAATATCACCACCCCCGTTTCCCCCACAATATCACCCCCCCCGTTTCCCCCACAATATCACCCCCCGTTTCCCCCACAATATCACCCCCCCGTTTCCCCCACAATATCACCCCCCCGTTTCCCCCACAATATCACCCCCCCGTTTCCCCCACAATATCACCCCCCCCGTTTCCCCCACAATATCACCCCCCCGTTTCCCCCACAATATCACCCCCCCGTTTCCACCACAATATCACCCCCCCCCATATCAGCCCCCCCGTATCCGCCCCGTATCTCCCCATATCACCCCCCCGTATCCCCCCATATCACCCCCCCGTATCCCCCCATATCACCCCCCCGTATCCCCCCATATCACCCCCCCGTATCCCCCCATATCACCCCCCCAGATCACCCACCCATATCCCCCATATCACCCCCCGTATCCCCCCCATTTCACCCCCCCGTACCCACCCCATATCACCCCCCCATATCCCCCAATATCACCCCCCTCATATCGCCCTCCATATCCCCCTCCCCCCTTTCCCCCTCCATATCCCCCCCTGTATCCCCACCATATCCCCCCCATATCCCGCTCCCCCCATATCCCCCCATATCCCGCTCCCCCCATATCCCCCTCCCCGCGTATCCCCCCCATATCCCCCTCCCCCCTTTCCGCCTCCATATCCCCCCTGTATCCCCCATATTCCCCCTCCCCCATATCCCGCTCCCCCCCATATCCCCCTCCCCCCGTATCCCCCCCATATCCCCCTCCCCCCGTATCCCCCCCATATCCCCCTCCCCCCGTATCCCCCCCGTATCCCCCTCCCCCCGTATCCCCCCCGTATCCCCCTCCCCCCGTATCCCCCCCGTATCCCCCTCCCCCCGTATCCACCCCGTATCCACCCCCGTATCCCCCCATATCCCCCTCCCCGCCGTATCCCCCATATCCCCCTGTATCCCCACCATATCCCCACCATATCCCCCTCCCCCCCGTATCCCCCTGTATTTCCACCATATCCCGCTCCCCCCATATCCCGCTCCCCCCATATCCCCCTCCCCGCGTATCCCCCCCATATCCCCCTCCCCCCTTTCCGCCTCCATATCCCCCCTGTATCCCCCATATTCCCCCTCCCCCATATCCCGCTCCCCCCATATCCCGCTCCCCCCATACACCCCCCATATCCCGCTCCCCCCATACCCCCCCATATCCCCCTCCCCCCGTATCCCCCCCATATCCCCCTCCCCCCGTATCCCCCCCATATCCCCCTCCCCCCGTATCCCCCCCATATCCCCCTCCCCCCGTATCCCCCTCCCCCCGTATCCAACCCCGTATCCCCCCATATCCCCCTCCCCCCCGTATCCCCCCCATATCCCCCTCCCCCCCGTATCCCCCCCATATCCCCCTCCCCCCCGTATCCCCCCCATATCCCCCCCATATCCCCCTCCCCCCCCGTATCTCCCCATATCCCCCTCCCCCAGTATCCCCCCCATATCCCCCTCCCCCCGTATCCCCCTCCCCCCCGTATCCCCCCATATCCCCCTCCCCCCGTATCCGCCCATATCCCCCTCCCCCGTATCCCCACATATCCCCCTCCCCCCGTATCCCCCATTATCCCCCTCCCCCCCGTATCCCCCCATATCCCCCTACCCCCCCGTATCCCCCCCATATCCCCCTCCCCCGTACACCCCCATATCCCCCACCCACCCGTATCCCCCTCCCACCCGTATCCCCCTCCCACCCGTATACCCCCATATCCCCCACCCCCGTATCCCCCCCATAATCCCCTCCACCCCCGTATCCTAACCATATCCCCCTCCACCCCGTATCCCCCCATATCCCCATATGTATCCCCCCCATATCCCCATGCCCCCCCGTATCCCCCCATATCACCCCCCCCCGTATCCCCCCATATCACCCCCCCGTATCCCCCCCGTTTCCCCCACAATATCACCCCCCCATATCACCCCCACTGTATCCCCCCATATCACCCCCACTGTATCCCCCCCATATCCCCCTCCCCGCCGTATCACCCCCCCATATCCCCCTCCCCCCGTATCCCCCCATATTCCGCCCCCTTATCCCCCCCATATCCCCCTCCACCCCCGTATCCCCCCATATCCCCTCCACCCCCGTATCCCCCCATATCCCCCTCCACCCCCGTATCCCCCCCATATCCCCACCTGTATCCCCCCCATATCCCCCTGCCCCCCCGTATCCCCCCATATGACCCCCCCGTATCCCCCCCATATCACCCCCCCGTATCCCCCCCATATCACACCCCCCGTATCCCCCCCATATCACACCCCCCGTATCCCCCCCATATCACACCCCCGTATCCCCCCCCGTTTCCCCCACAATATCACCCCCCCGTTTCCCCCACAATATCACCCCCCCGTTTCCCCCACAATATCACCACCCCCGTTTCCCCCACAATATCACCCCCCCCGTTTCCCCCACAATATCACCCCCCCCCCCGTTTCCCCCACAATATCACCCCCCCGTTTCCCCCACAATATCACCCCCCCGTTTCCCCCACAATATCACCCCCCCGTTTCCCCCACAATATCACCCCCCCCCGTTTCCCCCACAATATCACCTTCCGTTTCCCCCACAATATCACCCCCCCGTTTCCCCCACAATATCACCCCCCCGTTTCCCCCACAATATCACCCCCCCGTTTCCCCCACAATATCACCCCCCCGTTTCCCCCACAATATCACCCCCCCGTTTCCCCCACAATATCACCCCCCCGTTTCCCCCACAATATCACCCCCCCGTTTCCCCCACAATATCACCCCCCCGTTTCCCCCACAATATCACCCCCCCGTTTCCCCCACAATATCACCCCCCCGTTTCCCCCACAATATCACCCCCCCCGTTTCCCCCACAATATCACCCCCCCCGTTTCCGCAACAATATCACCCCCCCGTTTCCCCCACAATATCACCCCCCCCGTTTCCCCCACAATATCACCCCCCCCGTTTCCCCCACAATATCACCCCCCCCGTTTCCCCCACAATATCACCCCCCCGTTTCCCCCACAATATCACCCCCCCGTTTCCCCCACAATATCACCCCCCCCGTTTCCCCCACAATATCACCCCCCGTTTCCCCCACAATATCACCTCCCCCCGTTTCCCCCACAATATCACCTCCCCCCGTTTCCCCCACAATATCACCCCCCCCCCGTTTCCCCCACAATATCACCCCCCCCCGTTTCCCCCACAATATCACCTCCCCCCGTTTCCCCCACAATATCACCCCCCCATATCAGCACCCCCGTATCTCCCCATATCCCCCCATATCACCCCCCCGTATCCCCCCATATCACCCCCCCCGTATCCCCCCATATCACTCCCCCGTATCCCCCCATATCCCCCCATATCACTCCCCCGTATCCCCCCATATCACCCCCCCCCGTATCCCCCCATATCACCCCCCCGTATCCCCCCATATCACCCCCCCGTATCCCCCCCCAGATCACCCACCCATATCCCCCCATATCACCCCCCCCGTATCCCCCCCATTTCACCCCCCCGTACCCACCCCATATCCCCCAATATCACCCCCCTTGTATCGCCCTCCATATCCCCCTCCCCCCTTTCCCCCTCCATATCCCCCCCTGTATCCCCACCATATCCCCCTCCCCCCATATCCCGCTCCCCCCCATATCCCGCTCCCCCCCATATCCCGCTCCCCCCCATATCCCGCTCCCCCTATATCCCCCTCCCCGCGTATCCCCCCATATCCCCCTCCCCCCTTTCCGCCTCCATATCCCCCCTGTATCCCCCCATATCCCGCTCCCCCTCATATCCCCCTCCCCATATCCCGCTCCCCCCATATCCCCCTCACCCCCATATCCCCCTCCCCGCGTATCCCCCCCATATCTCCCTCCCCCTTTCCGCCTCCATATCCCCCCTGTATCCCCCCATATTCCCCCTCCCCCATATCCCGCTCCCCCCCATATCCCGCTCCCCCCCATATCCCCCTCCCCATATCCCGCTCCCCCATATCCCCCCATATCCCCCCCCCCATATCCCGCTCCCCCCCATATCCCCCCCATTGCCGCTCCCCCCCATATCCCCCTCCCCGCGTATCCCCCTCCCCGCGTATCCCCCCATATCCCCCTCCCCGCGTATCCCCCCCATATCCCCCTCCCCGCGTATCCCCCCCATATCCCCCTCCCCGCGTATCCCCCCCATATCCCCCTCCCCGCGTATCCCCCCCATATCCCCCTCCCCGCGTATCCCCCCATATCCCCCTCCCCCTTTCCGCCTCCGTATCCCCCCCTGTATCCCCCCCTGTATCCCCCCATATCCCTCTCCCCCCCTTCCGCCTCCATATCCCCCCCTGTATCCCCCCATATCCCGATCCCCCCCTTCCGCCTCCATATCCCCCCCTGTATCCCCCCATATCCCGATCCCCCCCTTCCGCCTCCATATCCTCCCCTGTATCCCCCCATATCCCTCTCCCCCCCTTCCGCCTCCAGATCCCCCCCTGTATCCCCCCATATCCCTCTCCCCCCTTCCGCCTCCATATCCCCCCCTGTATCCCCCCATATCCCTCTCCCCCCCTTCCGCCTCCATATCCCCCCCTGTATCCCCACATATCCCTCTCCCCCCCTTCCGCCTCCAGATCCCCCCCTGTATCCCCCCATATCCCTCTCCCCCCCTTCCGCCTCCATATCCCCCCCTGTATCCCCCCATATCCCTCTCCCCCCCTTCCGCCTCCATATCCCCCCCTGTATCCCCACATATCCCTCTCCCCCCCTTCCGCCTCCATATCCCCCCCTGTATCCCCCCATATCCCGATCCCCCCCTTCCGCCTCCATATCCCCCCCTGTATCCCCCCATATCCCGATCCCCCCCTTCCGCCTCCATACCCCCCCATATCCCTCTCCCCCCCCATATCCCCCCTCTCCCTGTATCCACACACTCACCTTCTCAGGGGGTTACAGGTCCCTCCCATTCTCTCTCCTTTGCTGTTGTTATGTGGGTGTGTGCACGGTGGGAGGGGGGGGGGTGGGGGTGACCTCTGTCCCTCTCAGTGTCCCTGTGGGTAGGGGGGAGTTCCCTCTCTGTCTCTGTGTCTCCCTCTGACTCTGGCCGCCGGAAGCGCCCGCCCCTTCCCTTCGTTTGCCATCGTCCAGCCAATCACCGACCAGAGTCCGGCAGAGCACGCCCCCCCCTCCCTCGGGGCCTTGACTGACAGTTGGCGCCGACCAATGGCGAGGCCGGAAGCCCCTTGACGGACGTCGCCCTCCGCCAAAACGATGCGGGAGCCGTGAGGCGGGGCCGGAGACGGCGAGTGACGGCGGGACGGTCCAATGGGAGGCGGGTACCGCCGGCTGACGGCCAATGGCGGCGGGGTTGAGGCGGGGCATCCAGCGGAGTCTTGACCAATCAGCGATGCAGGAGGGCGGTACCCGCATTCGACAATCGGGATGGCGAGACGACAAGTGGACGACGTCCGACGACCATTGGCTTGGGCGGGAGAGGAGAGGAGGGGCCTCCGCCGCTTCATCCAATGGGATGCCAGGGAATTCCTACGGACGGGTGGGACGTCCAATGGGAGGGAGATGGGGCGGGGCGTGATATCCGGGGGCCGCTTACTGACAGCTTGACCCTCCAATAGGATGCCCGCCTTCACTGACCGACGGCCGCACCCTCCAATAAGCCGGCGGCACTCACCGACCGACACCTGGAGTGACCAATTAGAGGGAAGGTGGTGCGTTCGTGCCTGACGGACTGCCGAATCATCCAATAGGACGGCGGTGTTCGTCTGACGGAGACGTTTCCCCCCCCCGCAAGTGGGCGGGACTGTCGTCGGCCGCACCCACCAATGGGGCGGGCGCTCCTGAGCGACAGGGCTGGCGCCCAACGGGAGGGAGGAACTCCCATGACGTGGGGTAGATCCAGTCCAATGGGAGGGCGCGCGGAAGGCGGGACCAGACTTCGCGCCTGACCAACGGCTCCCGGGGTGGGGCTGTGTTTGCTCCGCCGCTGACGGACGGGGCCGGCGTCCAACGGCAGGGCGGGTCGCTCCTGACGGACGTGGGGCCGCGCCAATGGGAGCGAGGGGGGGGGGGCGCGCGCGAGGGAGGCGGGCCTGTGGCTCCGCGCGACCAATCCGAGACCTCTTTGGTGGGAGGGGAATGGCTGACGTCCAATGGGAGGGCCGGGGAATCCGCTGACGGACGTGCGCGGGGCGCCCAATGGGAGCGAACGAGCGCTCGCGCCGGAGGCGGGGCCCCTGCGACCAACGGCTCTTCCCCCCCCCCCCCGGTGACGTCGCCGCCGCCGCCGCAGACGCTGACGGACGGGGGGCCGGCGTCCAACGGGAGGGCCGCCCGCCCACTGAGCGACGTGAGGCCCGCCCAATGGGCGCGGGCGAGCGGGAGGCGGGACCTACGGTGGTTGGTTGGGTGTGGGGGGGGGGCGGAAGTGGGGCGTATCCTTCCGGGGCCGGCGGGGAGAGAGAGAGAGAGAGAGCGAGCGAGCTCCTGGTCCGACGGAGAGCGCGAAAAAAAAGAGAGAGACAACCCCCCCACCCCTCCTCCACATAAAAAAAAAACAAATTAAAATATTTATATAAAATAAGAGAGAGAGAGGTTGGGTGGGGGAGGGGAGAGACCGTGCGTCGGTGGATTTTGGGGTGAAATCCGCATCCATGAGGTTTGTCCGGGGGGGGAGGGGCAATAGCGATCATAATCTGTGTTTTTTTTGTGTCGTGGGGGGAGGGGGAGGTTGAAAAAACCGCGTTTTCGGTCAAGGGGGGACGTGGATGGAGGCTAAAGTAAGGCAGCGCCTGGGTTGCTAAGGGGGGGGAGAGGGTCAGAGGTCGCACTTCCGGTTTGGTGGTGCGCATGTCTGTGGCGGGGGCGGAGGGTGGGCACGTGATGGAGGTGACCTCATCGCCCTCTCTGAGGGAGGGAGGGAGGGAGGGAGGTGGGGGGGCGTGGTTTTGTGTGTACGCACGTGAGCGTGTCATGTGATCACCATTGTTTTCCCCATTGACCATACTTGCCCTTTCACCCCCTCCCTCCACCAATTGCCCCCTCTCCCCTCCCCCTCCCCCTTACCCCACCCCCCATTGTGTCCCCCCCTCCCCCCCATTGTGTCCCCCCCTCCCCCCCCATTGTGTCCCCCCCTCCCCCCCCCATTGTGTCCCCCCCTCCCCCCCCCATTGTGTGTCCCCCCCTCCCCCCCCCCATTGTGTGTCCCCCCCTCCCCCCCATTGTGTGTCCCCCCTCCCCCCCCCCCCCATTGTGTGTCCCCCCTCCCCCCCCCCATTGTGTGTCCCCCCTCCCCCCCCCCCATTGTGTGTCCCCCCTCCCCCCCCCCATTGTGTGTCCCCCCTCCCCCCCCCCATTGTGTGTCCCCCCCTCCCCCCCCATTGTGTGTCCCCCCCTCCCCCCCCATTGTGTGTCCCCCCCCTCCCCCCCCCATTGTGTCCCCCCTCCCCCCCCATTGTGTGTCCCCCCCTCCCCCCCCATTGTGTGTCCCCCCCCTCCCCCCCCCATTGTGTCCCCCCTCCCCCCCCCCATTGTGTCCCCCCTCCTCCCCCCCCATTGTGTCCTCCCTCCTCCCCCCCCCCATTGTGTACCCCCCTCCTCCCCCCCCATTGTGTACCCCCCTCCTCCCCCCCCATTGTGTCCCCCCTCCTCCCCCCCCATTGTGTCCCTCCTCCCCCCCCATTGTGTCCCCCCTCCCCCCCCCCCATTGTGTCCCCCCTCCTCCCCCCCCATTGTGTCCCCCCCTCCTCCCCCCCCATTGTGTCCCCCCTCCCCCCCCCCCATTGTGTCCCCCCTCCCCCCCCCCATTGTGTCCCCCCTCCTCCCCCCCCATTGTGTCCCCCCTCCTCCCCCCCCATTGTGTCCCCCCCTCCTCCCCCCCCCCATTGTGTCCCCCCTCCTCCCCCCCCCCATTGTGTCCCCCCTCCTCCCCCCCCCCATTGTGTCCCCCCTCCTCCCCCCCCCCATTGTGTCCCCCCCTCCTCCCCCCCCCATTGTGTCCCCCCTCCTCCCCCCCCCCCATTGTGTCCCCCCTCCTCCCCCCCCCCCATTGTGTCCCCCCTCCTCCCCCCCCATTGTGTCCCCCCTCCTCCTTCCCCCACCCATCGTGTCCCCCCGTCCTCCTCCTCCCCCCCATTGTGTCCGCCCCACTCCTCTCCCCCATCGTGACCCCCCCCCTCCTCTTCCCCCCCCCATCGTGTCCCGACCCCCCTCCTTCCCCCCCCATCGTGTCCCCCCGTCCTCCTCCTCCCCCCATTGTGTCCGCCCCAGTCCTCTCCCCCATTGTGTCCTCCCACTCCTCTCCCCCATTGTGACCCCCCCCTCCTCTTCCCCCCCCCATAGTGCCCCCCCTCCTCTCCCCCCATTGTGCCCCCCGCCCTCCTCTCCCCCCATTGTGCCCCCCGCCCTCCTCTCCCCCCATTGTGCCCCCCGCCCTCCTCTCCCCCATTGTGCCCCCCGCCCTCCTCTCCCCCATTGTGCCCCCCGCCCTCCTCTCCCCCCATTGTGTCCCCCCGCCCTCCTCTCCCCCCATTGTGTCCCCCGCCCTCCTCTCCCCCCATTGTGTCCCCCGCCCTCCTCTCCCCCCATTGTGTCCCCCCTTCCTCCTCTCCCCCCATTGTGTCCCCCCTTCCTCCTCTCCCCTCATTGTGTCCCCCCTCATTGTGTCCCCCCTCCCCCCTCATTGTGTCCCCCCTCCCCCCCTCATTGTGTCCCCCCTCCCCCCCTCATTGTGTCCCCCCTCCCCCCCTCATTGTGTCCCCCCCCCCTCATTGTGCCCCCCCTCCCCCATTGTCTCCCCCATTCTCTCCCCCATTGTGTTCCCCCCCTCTCCCCCATTGTCTCCCCCCCCCCTCTCCCCCATTGTCTCCCCCCCCCTCTCCCCCATTGTCTCCCCCCCCCTCTCCCCCATTGTCTCCCCCCCCACTCCCCCATTGTCTCCCCCCCCACTCCCCCATTGTCTCCCCCCCTCTCCCCCCATTGTCTCCCCCCCCTCTCCCCCATTGTCTCCCCCCCCTCTCCCCCATTGTCTCCCCCCCCTCTCCCCCATTGTCCTCCCCATTGTCTCCCCCATTGTCTCCCCCATTGTGTTCCCCCCCTCTCCCCCATTGTGTTCCCCCCCTCTCCCCCATTGTGTTCCCCCCTCTCTTCCCCCCCTCTTTCCCCCCCCTTTGTGTCCCCCCCTCATTGTGTCCCCCCCCCTTCCCGCCATTGTGTCCCCCCCCCTTCCCGCCATTGTGTCCCCCCCCTTCCCGCCATTGTGTCCCCCCCCTTCCCGCCATTGTGTCCCCCCTCCCCCCCATTGTGTCCCGCCTTCCCCT